>NW_023605525.1:0-120001 GCF_013339745.2 Dermacentor silvarum
GAAACGTCGAAAGCACAGCGAATACGAAGCTACCGTCATTCCGCGTACTTTGTCCACGTCGCAGATCGCTTTGAAGATGAGGCCCGCGCGGGCGCGCACTTCGTGCACGTCACAGATCTCTGTCAAGATACGGCACGCGCGTGACCGCGCAGTAACCCCCCCCCCCCCCCCCTCATGCCTCGTTCGCGACAGAAGAAGCGCGCTACCGCCCCGACTTTCTCCCTCGCGCGCGCGAGATTGAGCCGCGATTGTCGGCTGACCCTTGCAAGCTTTCACTCGCACATACAGCGTACGGCGTGCGGCGACGGGGTTATCGTGTTTGGACTTTATACGGAACATCACGGCGACGGCGACGGTGACAGCGATGGCAGAAATGTGCTTGGGGTGTCTTTTACACAAGTAAAAGTTGAACAAAACCGTTCAACTTTTACTTGTGTTGAGTTTTGGCTGGCCGAGAATCGGGTAGTTTTAGTTGATCCACTTTACAACACACGAACAAAATTAACGATTGATGGTGCCAGGAAGTTTTTTTCATATCTATGGACTAGTTGAAGTGTAGCCCTAAACGTAACCGCAAGTAGGGACTTTCAATTGACTACTTTCACGAAATGACGAAATGTAATATATTAACCGCGAATATTGGTAATTAACAACGGTTCTCTACATAAATATTCTTCATTATAATTGCTTGACACTGGTGCGTACGAACAATGTCCCAGTGGTTTAGAAAATGAATAGCAGCTTGCAAGGTAAACCTGGTAGGAAGAAAGCGCTTCCTAATACAAGACACACTTCAGCGGGTTCTGCTCCGCGATTTGGCCAATGTCGCCGTCGGCCAGCGGGCCTGCAAGAGAGCACGAACACAGTCCGCTTGCATGCGAAGTGGGAAAGGAGGGCTTCAGCAACAACCCTCCTCCTCCCGGCTGCGCGCCCTCTCCCTCTACCTTCTGACCTCATCAGTGACGTCATGGAGGCATTGTTTTGTTTGTGAATTATTTCCAGTAGGATATCCGGCAGCCGCCAGTTGTGGAAGCGGCGCTGCCGCCGCGTATCGGCATGGGACCGAGCGTCCCATGGGAGGTATAGGGAGTTTCCGGCCCCTGGTTTACCTTAGGAGGCATGATTCTGAGGGCAGTTACGATTCGGCGGGAAGAACTGGGTCATATACCGTATTCGGAAAGCGTTCCGTATACGCTGGATCGCATCGTGTGGAACAGGCGTCGGCCACTCGTGATAGCCGACTTTTAAAAGAAGGCGGCCAGTCGTTCCGAAATGAAATCATTGTCAAAGCTGCCCTTAAATCGTAAGGATGCATCCAGCCTGTAAAAGCGTAGTCTCGGTAGTAATTGAACAACTTGGCTTATCCTATCCGATTCGCGTATAAAAATTTGGCGCTATGCGAATACAAGGTGCAACTTAATTTCTGCGACGTTTCACGCAAATACGACTCTCATTAACTGGTCGCCAGTTCACGTGGTTTAGAAAAGATTGCTTCCAGCTATACTGCAGAAAGTCGGACTGCGGTATACCTATTGAGCAACTTATTTTACCCTCAAGGTAATCATGCACTACAGAGGGGAATAGTCACAAAGCAACAAGGAATAAAAGGAAACAATTATAGCAATCAGTTAGTGTATGACAATAAAGGCTCCTAACTATGCAACATTATCTGTGATTAGTTTGCAATTGCGATTTGTGATTAGTTTAAATTGGTGGTCTGTCCGATTTCACACTTTATCCTCATTTTATCTTTCTGTCGAGAAAAGTCGCAGTATCGCACGAAAGGCGAAGCATTGATAGCTCATTCTCGCCCCCTCACCCTTTCACCCGCAGTAAACGGCGTGTGGGTCGCTCACTCCCCTCGCACTTGGTATTTATTCGGAACATCACGACGACGGCTGAAATTCGCCTGTCCGTATAAGTGCTACCGCAATAAAGAAAAGAAAAAGTGTGTGTGTGTGTGTGTGTGTGTGTGTGTGTGTGTGTGTGTGTGTGTGTGTGTGTGTGTGTGTGTGTGTGTGTGTGTGTGTGTGTGTGTGTGTGTGTGTGTGTGTGTGTGTGTGTGTGTGTGTGTGTGTGTGTGTGTGTGTGTGTGTGTGTGTGTGTGTGTGTGTGTGTGTGTGTGTGTGTAGCGGCGGAACCTTTACCTGAAGTTTCGAGTGATAGTGCAAATGGCTACACGACAAATATTGCGGATAAAAGGTGTCGGTTGTTGAATGTAAGACGACCCAGTCTCGCAAGGGCATGGAAGGAAATGCGCTGCTCGAGCGTCACGTTTTATCGTGTGCTGGCGGCCATGGTCTGGACACGACTCCGAGATATTCAGTGGACAACAAGGTGTGTGCCGTCCGATCTCGGAGTCGGCGCGTGCGAACGATTAACATTGTCTGGAGATAAACGTGCCACAGTAGTGAAATTGTATAAGATGATCGCGTAGCAGTGAACACTATTAGGATGAAAAGCTCTACACTGGACGCCTTCGATTTCGCCGCTTCCGTACGATCATTACAAATAAAGAAAACACGGATTGAACGTTTCTGCCCGATTTACATTGCCACTATATAGGGACAAACTCACTTACCAGAAAGCCACGCGAATATTTAATTTAAATCAAGTGCACGCTGCAAGGGAAAGGACAAATATTACTAGAGAATGACTCACCACGTGAAGGGTGGAAAAGATGCTTTCTTCCACTTTGCGTCTAAACAAGGGACTGTTGTGGCCAGTGAACGGTAGGTAAGGCTTGTACATGTGGTAGTCGTAGGCCATCAAATTAATGAAGTCAACGTACCTGCAGGCGGAGGAAGCAAGATGTACCTAACGCGCCATGACGTAGGAAATTATACAACCACGCACTTGTCCACACACCACACGCATTCTTGATGTAGATGGGGGGGGGGGGGGGGGGGGGGGGATGGAACGCGCTTGACCAATTTACTGTATAGTAGCCAACACGAGAAATGCTTGTAGAGAAAATTGAGAAACGGATATTGCCTGTGCTCCCATCAAAGCGATAGACATTTTTTTTTGTGTGCCGTTACATTTATGAGCATTTAATTTATGTATGTCTATGCCTCATTTATTTGTGTGCAAATAGAGTGCATTGCTCGTGCTGTGCAGTGTCTGCATTGTTCGCCCACATCTTTAATAAACCCGCCCGTGCGAATTGACAATATTCTGAAATGACACTACATACCCCTCCCATATATATATATATATATATATATATATATATATATATATATATATATATACATGCAAAGTGTTTCTATTTCTGAAAGTGATCATCAACTGAGCAACAAATGTATGCTTAGGCTTAAATTAAAAATTTCTGTTAATGTTTCCATCACTACTTATTTCTACACATTT
Source organism: Dermacentor silvarum (assembly GCF_013339745.2). NCBI lineage: Eukaryota > Metazoa > Arthropoda > Arachnida > Ixodida > Ixodidae > Dermacentor > Dermacentor silvarum. The sequence goes on from NW_023605525.1 coordinate 3,370, forward strand.
CTTTAGCCCTCTCCGATTTGCTCATGCTTTCCTTAGCGCGGATATAGAGGCTAAAAAAAGAAGTTTTGACCCCCTTCGCACAGGAAAAACTCACCGCGATATGACCCTGGCATCGTAGCCTGTGTTGATGAGCTGCTCCGTGGCTGCCACAGCCACTGACAGCAACAGTTCGTCGCGGTGAGATGCACGCGATTCGTTCTTGAAGGACTCACGGGCTTCCTGAAAAATCAGACTTGCTCTCTGAAACCAAACTTAAACGGACGCTAAAGATCAACGCTAACTTAGCTTATTCTTTTATAAAGTATTCTTTCAGAACCACAGTTTCGTTCATTTGGAGGAAGAGCGTTGGTTGCCATAGCACTCTAAGAATGCAGTGGGAAATACACATCACTGTCGAGCTCACAGAGAACTTGAACTGACGCGCCAGACGATTACGTTCGCTAATTTCCGTGACGTAATGGCGAAGGCCATTACTTTTCAGTATTGGCGTCGTCCGGGAATTATGTTTCGGAGCATGGAAGCATAGTGGAGAGGTGAAGTGCGGTTTCGGGGGCGGAGCTTGTACTGAATTATTAGGTTGTTACCAAGTATATATAGCCGAATAAAACGGCCAAACTTCCGTTTTTTGAATTTTGCAGAAGTAAACGCTCTCAAAATTTGCTGAGTTGCGTATTTGGTTCTTTTAGATTGCAATGCTGTTGTTCTTTACCGATGAAAAAAGGCTCTAAACATGAGTAGTTGCGCTGTCAAAATTCATGACCAAACGGCGAGCTGATACGGGAACTTCACTATGCCATCGGCACCCGTCTCTCGTTCATGCATCTTTTCTGGCTGACCGTGCCTCCAGTTGCGGTAAAAGCGGCCGCTTTTCTAGCGCCGTAGTGTAACTTAGTAATCTAAATTAATATTCATCTTTAGCGTCTTTCTAGCAGCATTTATTTCACAGTGGGCTGCCACGTGTATGCATTCCTATTCTCTTTCGCAAATTTGTGTCGTACTTGTTCCGTGCTTTCCGCGCGGCATGCAACGTACGCGACCTGGCTGCCACTGTTGTCCGGCGACGCGAACAAACATTAGATTGACGTCATAAACAGCAGCAGCACGCTTACGCATATATACGAAAGAGGAAGTGCCGGAAGAAGTCACCTTGAGAAAGAGGCCAAAGTTCTTCCGGTCCTCTTCCGGCGGAGCTCCCTGCCCCGGGAATTCCCAGTCGATGTCGATCCCGTCGAATCCGTACTCGCGAAGGACCGTTATGACGGATGCCATAAACCTGTTCGAGCAGAGACGTGTTAGGACTCCGCGGGGAATCGATGGAGTGAAGCTGTATAGTTGTGCGGGATGCGCGGCATGTGAAAGTGTGCTCGTGTTTCCAGTGCAACATTATAGCTACATGGCTGTTCGGATCTAAAAGTAAGAAGAAAAATCGAAGAAAAGGCTCCCGGCTCGCAGCACTGAAGCACACCTGGTTCATATAAAAAGGAGAGCAGCGCGACCCCTCCGTACATATCTCAGCATCGCGAGTGAGCTGTAGCTTCCGCATTTGCTTATAAAAAAATGCTTCGACCGACTCCAAAGGGCGTGTGGGATACACCTTCGCGAAGAAACCTTACTTCACCAGGGTAGATACCTTGATTTTTTTTGGTGTGCCACAATTCACTATACAACGCGGAAAGGACACGACGGAAACAGAGGAGGCGACAAGCAGTGCGTCTCAAGTCAACAGGACAAAATGACAATGTCAAGCGCACGCACGAGGGCTCGGTGTCGAATCATTGTTGCAAAGGCGAGTGACTGCTTTTATTCACCATTCACCGCGCTGAGCCGACGCAGGGATCGCCTAACGTGACTGATCATTGAGGCCGAAAAATTGCACGCTCAGGAAATATCTGTGTCAGCACACCTCCGATTAGTCTATCATGCAGGGAAATAGTCGTTTACAACAACACAGAATGAGTTTGGATTTCTTAGGCATGGGCTTAGATAACCCTTTCTTGATTTGCAAGACTGTCTTTTTGCGCATGGCGGTTCAATAAAAAAAAAGAAAAAGAAAACGATACCTCATCAGCCTTCCGCGTCCTTATCGCTCTGTACAGTGATATCTCACTTTTATAATGTTAGGAACCAAACAAGCGAATTAAATTACATATTTTATTCAAGTACTTCATTAACCTAAACATAAAAACATATTTTACCTAAATATCTTTACTAAGCTGAACTGAGGAAAAAAAGAAAGGTTAACATGTCTGCTTCTACACTCTCCTGTGTTACAATATCATGATTTAGCTGTCTTCGAAGGTTTGGTTTCGCGGTAGAAAGTTGAGAAGTATAAGCCACACAGTGAAAGCATTTGTACTTTCGAGTGCGATTCGATTTCGCCACCACTTGCGATGCATTTCGGTTATATTTATTTTAACGTTACTGCTTCATTCTGACTCCATATACACCATCGAGGAGCATGTTTGCTTTTTATGATTTTATCTTCAAGCTGCATCTGGAGTACCACATTCAGCATGTAGCAGTAGGCTAGCGTCTCTGTCTTTAAACGTCTCTTTCTCCATCTCTACAGCACGATTCCTCCGGGGGTCCTCTGTAGCAGCTTTTTCGGACTATGTAGCGATTATGCCGTATTTGGTCACCCCGCTCCCGAGGTGGCGCTACCTGAATTCTCGAAATCTGGCTCACAATACAGAAAGCCTCAGTTTGTCCACACAACATTCTTACGAAATACCGGAGACGCATAACGAGAGCAGTAGCAGTTGTACCTCCATCTGGTGACGTTGAGCTCAGCCAGCATACAAAACTATTGCTATAACGGGCAGCTCAATTGCTGACGTAAAGACGAGGGCAATAGCGGAATTGAGCTATGAAGCAGCATAACGTCCAGTCCAAACACATTTCGTACAAAACTACTATTGAAATTACGGGCTATGTTCTACCTAGATTTCGGTGTGAATCGTCGGCGAACAGCGTAATCATGAATGCATGGTGTCATTTTTTTTTCCATTTTGCTTCGACGAGAATATTACGAACAAAGTAAACGCTTTTTGCGACGCTTCTTGGTCGAGCAAAACGCCACACTTAAGCGTTCCTTGCGCTCCTACTTCCGTTCACGTCTCTGGTGTTTCGATACGTATACTCTATACGGACAGGCTAATGCTCTCGCTCCAGACAAGACCAACGACGAAGGAATTCATACTTTTGTCTTCGGTCAGGCGCCGCGATGATGGCGCTGAAGACTCCATCGGAGCCTGTCGCGCCAAGGGACAGCATCACCCTGAGCGCAGGGTTGGCCAGCTTGAGGGCCACCAGACGCCTGTACTGGATCGGGTCTTCCGGACGCTGCGGCACCATCGCGTCGTCGAGCACGGCGGCGAATCCGCACACCAGGTGTGTGCACAGGTTGGCCATTGGACGGCTGGGGTCCAGCGTGGGAGGTAGGGTGTAGTAGCAGACACGCCGCATCGCCGCTCCTTTCTGCCATGGCGGAACACGGTTCGACGGCTCGTGTGAACCTGGTATTGTATTCGCCGAAAATTAAATTAAGATGGGGGATTTATAACGTCCTGAATCTGGCACAGTGGGTTGTAGGAAACGCCGTGGTAGGTAACGCGGAACGTACTATAAGTTGCAGTAGGCGTTGCAATCAGTTTTGTGTCGGGGAATGGTTTCAGCATGCTCGCAATCCGTCTCTTTTTTGCTATAACTGGGTTAAAATTTCGTGAGATGAAACGACTGTCATTACATCACATTTTCTTTTTTCTTTGAGGAGCTGGAAGGGCTGATGGAAGCGAAATAGTGAATTAATTTCCTGACGTTTCGTGCCCCAATGTTCCATGTTGGGTCGGTTGTTGTTCCTGCTTCACATAAATAACATTGTTGACGGAGGTAATGTTAAAATTAGACTTTAGGCGGACGACTGCGTATTATATTCTGTTATTAACTCAACTGACGACCAGCTTCAACTGAACAGAGAACTTCATGAACTGCGAGGCTTTTCTTCAACTGCGAGGCTTTTCTTTCGAGGAACCCGTATGGGTTTCCTTTGTAGCAACTGCTACATTTGGGTGGATGTCTCATTTTCCCTTTAATTACTTCTCTCCACCTAGCGGGTTTCCGCTGAACTATTACGTCAAACTTCATGAACTGTTTGAGTGGTGCGATACATGGCAAATATCAGTCAGCTTAAAGAAAAGTGTTGTCATGTCTGTATCGAATACAGTGAAACTCCTATATTTAACTGCGAAGTGAATAGAAACATATAATCGGGCGTCGCGCATTACAAGTATATCGGTGTTCATATTTGCAATAACCTGCTCTGGACCAGTCACATGATCCTAATCACTAAACAAACAATGTCTAAACTAGATTAGAAACATTCCGTCCACAATTCTTTATCGGAAACACAGCTTACATCATGCAATAACTTCCTCATTGTTGAGAACGCTAATACTGTTCGGGACCCCTTTGCTTATGTTAATATAGGTTAGGAGGAGTTCAAAATAAAGCAGTGATTTATTTTTAATCACTATGGGGGGCAAAGTACCAGTTTCGGTATTGATGGCAGAAGCTGGCCTAAAGAACACTTCAGAGAAGTATAGAAGTGTACGATAACGCTTTATTTTTAAAATTCTGACAGAGCATTTTCAACTGGTTATGCTACTAGAGAGCGACATGTCTCTCACTAGTTCCATTTCAGCCGAAAAAGAATGTGTTGTATTCTTGCTTTCCGCAAACAATAATGGAGTGAAACGACTTAGATTCGAATGCAGTTGAAACAGAAGACATAGGAAATTTGCAAACATTCATTTTGCAAACATTGTACGCTTAGGAAATTTGCAAACATTGTACGCTTTCTTTTTGTTCTTTTTTATCTGTTTTTGATACCACTGCCCTCTGTTTGAGAGGTTGTTGAATAATTTGTTACCCACTCTGCAACGACTGCCGCTAGAGTCAGAATACAGTATTGTCAAATAAAAGCATGATCATGGTGTGGTCATTACAAGACTAACTGAACCAAAACAAACTGCATTACCTAACGCGCGTATGACTAGAGCAGTTATTGGGTCGTGCAACGAGTCACCTGTGGCATGCCAGCCACCTTCATTAAAGCTGTTTCACAAAAACTGTTGTCAACCTCTACAACCTCACAGTGGCCGGGAAACAATACACCGAGCGTCCCTGATATACATTGCATACTACAATAGCGGTCACACTGATGTCTATGTGGACTTGTGACAAACGCTGCACATATATGTTGAGAAATAGAGGGATAATCTGCTTTCATGTGTAGTCATGCTAAGCATCTTCAGGTGAAGATCATATGCAACATAACTTCTGCATTCATCAACTCGATATGACACTCGCGGCGTAGCGTTCAAACTCAAACTCTCTCCCTTTACCTTCACTTGCTAAGAGGCCAGCTGCTTATTGAGAATTTTGTTACGCGACGACCTCTTCATATACTACGCGGGCAAAGGCGGTCTCATGTCGTATCAAGTTGAAAATCATCGCACGTCTACACTGGCTTTCCTTGTATGTGAGCTGTCACAGAAATACTCGAACTCACAAGGCTGAAACATAATTTTGCGGAGAAAAAGGTTGACATAAACATGTTTTGTTTATTGCTGACCCTTTTTAATTATGTTTAAGGTGCTTTGGGCAACATCAGCCAACTAATTACTCAACAACTAAACAAACAAACTAATTAAATCACGCTTAAAAACAAAGACAGAAATAACAGCCGAGTTGGTTGAATCATACGTAGGCATATCCTTAATATTGCATGTTATATTTGCTGACGTAAGCTTTATGTTGCACGGAAGGATCGGAAGCAGGAAAGGACAAACGCCAACTGAAAACAACAGACTCCATAACGTCAGCAACACGCACAGAATGCCCCGAAAAATGTGTCGGAAAGCTCACCTATGATATATATTTCTGCTACGGCCGATGCAGCTACGACGGAGAGAGCCCAGATTAGAACTGCGTGTCCGAAGCGCGTCGACCCCATGCTGACGTTGTTTCCTCGCAAAGAGCCGGGTTCCCGAACACGCGTGCGTGTCGTGGCGTTCTCTGTAAGCGCAGCAGCGGACGCTGTAGCCTCAATCGTTCGTATTTCGCTTGTGTCAAGTGTCCCCCCCTCCCCTCGGGTGACGCGAGGGCCTCGCCGAGAGACGAGAATCAGAATACGATAACGGAGTCTGACGAAACGCGAGCGCCGATACCGCGCGCGGGTGGCCGTTCTTCCTTTCTGCTGCTGGCTGCTGCTGGCGCCGCGCGCTGTGCCAGCGTTATACGTCCTTTCACTGGAATGCAACCAGCCGGCGATGTGCGCGGACGCTATTGATGTATACCTTCTGTTGTTTGTTTTTGTCGTCGGGGGCGGTTTACAAGCAACCTGTTCGCCGAGAGCCACGGGTGTCCGACGCGTGCACCCTGACCACACGTGCAAACATGCCGATTGCTGCGATATAGGATCACTTGATAAGGACGGTTGGGGGAGGGTGGGGACACATGTCGTGTCAAATTTAGCAGGTTTAGCACCTCGAAGTATCTTTATTAGTTCGTTTTCTGTTGTTCTATGTATATAAAAGAAATGTGGTTGTTTTGCTGTCTGCCAGGCTCTGCCAGAAAAGCCCAATGTGGCTTTGGCAGGCAGGCCTGTACGTTGTGTCGTGTACTTTCGTTGAATAATGAACTATTGCGCTTCTTAATTCTTATTATTGTTATTATCATTATTATATGGATTTCGTAGAAAGGTTGGATCTGAAGATTTTTGCTGTTGGAAGTACGAACGGCTGAATCGGTATAATGTAGTAAGTTCTTTCGCTCGATTCCACGATCGTGCGATCGTGGTGAAAACGCAAGCGAAACGCAGCTCGGGCCACTGACCAAGTGCGAGAATAACTGGAATAGAATGTTTGCATTATCAGTGAATTAGTTACGCGTTGTCTTATATCCTTTTGCGTGTCCAGAGCCTGCGCGGTGCGTGACTCGGGGGCTGTTTTATGCTGCTGCGCAGAAACTCTGGTTCGAATCCCGGAAGTGAAGGCCGCATTCCGATGATGCTGGAACGCAGGGTTGCCCATGTGCTTATACTTTGGGGTAAGTTGAATATCCCACTTGGTCATCAGCGTCAATTCGGATAACTCCATTAAAGCATTTCTCGCAAAAAGAAAAGATTAATAAATACCTCATTCCGGCGAACATGTCTGTTCGTGTGGCTCCGAAATAGAGTAACCGTTCGATTATTTAGGATTAAATCGGGAAATGCAATTAGGTTGTCAAAGATCACATGAAAATTAGGAAGTGTCGGCCGGTATTCCGACCCTTGATGTGCCGAGTTCCTTGTCTTGTTCAAAATACTTGTGGAACTTGGGCGTCTTGACCTACTTTAAGTTCTCAAATAGCATTCCACACCTGAAAGGCAGCTGGTGGAAAATTGTACTTTGGCTTCAGACATCGCGCGCGCGTTTACGTCAGCTTCGTCGACTTATCCATGAGTAAACACGAATGCTTCATGTGGGCCATGGACAATGAATGCCTGAAGAAAGCTTGCTACGAAGGAGGGCAGGACCGATACCGTCAACAAAGTCACGATACCGTCAGCAAGATTGCTTGCCTCGCAAAATCAGGAAACAGAACACATATACCAGGTGAGATAATTAGACCCGTTTGACGTTTCTTTCTTTTCCAATCATAACTATTCCGTGACAGTTTAGTTTGTCGCGCTTGACTCTTCAGCCAATGACCTCGTTGATGGCACTTGAGGTTGTTCAGAGAATTCTAGAAAAAAAAAAAAAAAAAAAAAACGCGTAAAACGAGAAAAAGGAAAAAAGGTAAAGGAAAGACAGGGAGGTTAACCAGAGGTTATCTCCGGTTGGCTACCCTGTACCGGGGGAGGAGTAAAGGGATGCGAAAGGAGAGAGAAAGAGAAAAATAAGTAAAAGTAAAAAAAAAGAAAAGAAAGAAAAGGAAATCACACACACACAAAACAGAACCGTTTCTGTGGGCACTGTCACGCAGTCTGCGAAGGCGTTCTCGTGTTGCATAGTGTCAACGTTCCATCCTACGTAACACAGTGCAGAGTCACAATTTGTCACTTAGTCCGGTGTCTCATAATAACGCACATAAAACTAAGGCGAAGAGAAAGAAGAGGCACGCGGTGCGTAAAGGACGAACGGGAGAGAGTTTTTAAAAACGAAGGACTCGGTAAAGCAGGAATGCGGGATTCATCTTCTGTCTTCATTGTTTGCCTTAATTGTCCTTCATCTTATGCACCTTTTCTAGAAAGAATCGATACCACCTCGTACAGTTCACTGCTCCCTGCTTAGAGATGTGTCCACACGAATCCGCCTTCTTGAGATTTCAACGAAGCATCGTACTGCTAGTGTCGCTGCTAGTACGCCCAGAGATAGCTGTCCGGATAACGCGACAGCGCATGAACGTGTGAGCACTCCGTCGGTGTATAACCCTGATAAATCTTTTAACGCGGCCGCTGGCTGTGCAGTCGAGTCAGAGATGAATACTTAGAAAAAAAAAGTATGCTTAATTAGGGCTGCGTCATAACCATGCACCAATTTGGGATGGAAGGAAGGATGCTATGAGCGTCCCCTTTGAAAGGGGGCAGTGGGTTGCGAGCCATCAAGCTCTTTTTTTTTCTTATATTGCCTAATGTCTTACCTATCCTATTTTCTTTACAGACAAAAAAGAAAAAATCCCAGCATCAAACTTTCTGAGCCATTATTGGGAACTTTGTTTTTGTACGGCTCCGTTGTTTGTGGTCTCCCTACTTTTCTGCCGCCAAGCCCACAATCGCCTTTTACTTATCTGTTGCGGACATGTTTACTTTCCTACTGCTGTCCCTGAACCGGAGCTCTTCAAGGAGGCCAGTGGCGCCTAAACCGACAGCCGAGTAGTTAGCTTCACATTCTAATAATATATGTTCTATCATTTTCCTAGCTTTACCGCTTTACCTCGCTTTATAACTCCGCGTTCTAAAGAATCCTGATCTCTTAGTCGCTATATCAGCGCCACACAGCCGCACGGCTAGGGGAAATTATTGTTTACTTGACAAGTAGCAAACGTTGGCCACCCTCCCGTCATGACGGCGTAGTGGCTTTGGAGTTGCGCTGCTGTGCCCAAGGGCGCGGGATCAAATCCCTGCCACGGCGGCCGCATTTCCATGGTAACGAAATGCAAGAACGACCGTGTATATGTAGCGTGCATTGAGTGCACGTTAAAGAAACCCAGGTGGTGGAAATTAATCCGTAGTCTCCCCACTAAGGTGCGCCTCATAATCAGATCGAAGTTCTGGCTTGTAAAACTCTCTCCCGTTCGTCCTTTACGCACCGCGTGCCTCTTCTTTCTCTTCGCCTTAGTTTTATGTGCGTTTTAGTGCTGTGTACCCGTTTTAGTGCGTGAGCATTTCAATTCGTCATAACCTCCATGTCCGCTGCTACATATTTGGACATCGAACGTGTCACGCCTAAAACAGGCCGGTTGTTGTCAAATAACCGAAGCTAAGGGTTATTGTACCTGGTCGCTACTTATAGTAGGGCGACCACCTGGGGCCGATCGACGGAGTGCTGACGGTTGCCTATAATGTCACAGTATAGTTTAAGCATCCGCCTTGAGACAGTCGAGGCGGCTGCTAAAAAAACATTGCCGATGAAAATCTTGCTAAGTTTTCCCCTCGTTAGCTGCAAAAGCAATTACAGGAGTGGCCTTCACCTGGTGGCAAATACTATTACAGCTGCCGCACGTTATCGAGCCACGCCACAGGCAGTAGAGCATTTTCGTGCCGTTGCCTTTTCATAATATTTGCGATCGCAGGGTCCTCGAGAGCACACACGTGTTAATGTACGCGAACATTATCTCTCCGTGTAATCGGATTTGCTTGCGGAGATAAGCTCGCCTGATGTCATCTGTCCGCTCACATGGCGTGCACCCGCGCGACCAAGGGATGCGCGTTTGTCAACAGCGTGCCGATAGAGAGCTGTTTCAACAGCTCTCAACAGCACGTGACGACGTTGCCACATTGGATCGGCACACGCCACGCGGAAGTCTCTACAACTTGCTTGAGTTGGCAGTATGTCACGCATCAACTTCAACCACGTGGCGGAAAGGGCGTCGAAAGCGGCTGTTCGATCTATAGCGATGCCGCTTAGCGTTGTGAGGACTTAGTCACCTTGCTTATAGTTTGTGGCGTGATTTTAGAGATGATGTGTAGGCAGAGTGTAAAGGCAAGGCGAAGCAACAGCGTTGCTAGAAATTCGGTTGTGATTCTGGCAGGTTGCACAAATCTGCTGTGTTTTTCACTGACTAGTCCTCGTTGTGCTGATCAATCAGCTTTTGAGCACGAAGCAGCGGCTTTGATTCCAGGCAATGGCGAGTGGAGACCGCATTTGTATTGAAGCGGAATGCAAAAACGCTCGTGCACCCAGTTTTGGATGCACGTTTAAGAAACTCACGTGGTCAAAACGAGTCCGCAGCCCTCTACTAAAGTGTCTCTATATATAATCCCCTGTGGTTCTTTGGGGAATTAAATCTCACCACCTAGTCTCTTATATATAGCTCGATGCATGCGAGAAGATGCAATATTTACGAGACCCGGGACCCGTATTTGCTGCGTATCTTCGATTAAGCAATCACGCATTATAACGCTTGCTCTTGTGTTCGTACGTCGCGCAGCTGGGCCTTAGACGACTGGGATTGATTGAATCCTATGGAGCGGCCGGCCGATGCGCCTCCAAGGTTATTACTTGCAAATAAGTTGACTCTGAGTCCACTTCACTGCGTGTATATACATACGAGCACTCCAAAACATGATGCTTTATAAGCTTGCTCGCGTGGCGTATATTATAGAATAAGTGCAAATGAACGTTATATCGACATGTAAACGCCAGTAAGCACAATATAACTTTGACGAAATCCAGAACTGGGCACGAGAAGCACAGGAATAGCATAGAGTCAGTCACAAAGCCCAACAAAGGCAAAATACACGAGACACGTCGTTCACGCAGTGCTAATTTGGGGCGGTTGATGTACGCATAGGTATAATAAAAGAAAACAGCACTTTTGGACTGAACATAAAGATACGACACACATGCGCACACGAAGCAGACGACATACATGAGCTGCCCGTGTGCGTCGTCTGCCTCATGTCACGTCGTAAATTTGCATCTTTGAATACAGTGGCTAACACAAAGAAGAAAAACAACAACACTTGTTAGTGGAAATCGCTGCAAGGGAGACACGGTCAGTCGCAAATCGCACGGTACGACAACGGCGAGAGCACAGCAGTTACATCGCCTTCCCAGTGAGGAGCACTGTTATCGGCGGCTCATCAGAAGTCCCTAAAAACGAAGGCGATGAAGCAACGCCTTGGCCGGCTCGAGGACGAAACACGTGAGCGCTGCTGCGGCGGCCAGCGTGAGCAGCCAGCTGACGCAGGTGGCGAAGTCGTAGCACGCCGCGCACACGCACACCGCGGGCGTGGACAGCAACATGCTGACGGCCACGAGCGCCCAGGGCAGGAACCGCGCGGCTCGGCCGGACGGGTAGCACTGCCGCAGCCGGAGGCCGTCCGCGTGCGCCACAATGGCGGCCGCGTCGACCGGAGCCTGAGGTGACATGATCGTCGTCTTGGACCACACGGACGCGCCATCGGACTGCACCTGCTGAGGGGATGTGACCTGGGCGCAGAATGAAAAAAAAAAAAAATCGCCAGAGACACTTAAGACTGCTCACGTGTGGGAATGCGAAAGCATTATACCGTTTGTAGACCTCGGAACGTCATGAACACGCTCATTTTATACACGCTCATGAGCTGGCGCCACCTGCTCCGCATTGTCTGTGCCGTCACGTGCCCCATCATGCACGCGCTAGCCCACGCCTTTAGTCAGTCAGATGGCTGCGACGTGACGTGTGCAATGAAGCGCGCACTAGGCACACGTTTAGTCGGCCAGAACCGTGGAGCCGCGGAGCCGCAGAACCGTGGAACTGTGGAGCCTTAATGTTGAACACTCGGTATAATTCTTTCGCATTAAAAATTAAGAGCGGTACTTGGAGCACTTCAGGAGGGACATGAGCGCGTTTTCCTGGTAACACTTGTGAAAAATACTGTGTGCAAAGATGAAAACCAAGCGGTAACAAAATAAAATCGCCCAGTACAAACTTTACATGACTGAACTTTATTTGAAAGGTGTTGTATAATATTCCGTACAAATTTTGAATAAGATAGGCCAACGGCAAAAGTCAGCAGCCCCGGCTGCACTACCAAGCATCGTCACACGCGGAGCGTTCCAAAGCTCTAGGGTTCGCGGAGGCTGCATTACGACGGGTACGGCATTTGACTCGTTGAGAACGAACATTGTGTGGCCCTTACACAAACGTTGGTAGTCATAAGCACAAAGCCAGATAAGTCATACTACGTCTTTTTTTTTTTTTAACAGCGAAGCTGTTTAAGCCAGCCGTAATTTATGGTTCGCATCAAGAAACTGCCGCGCCGTAGTCATGGCAACCAGGAGGGCAGAGGAGGGCGGGCGCGGCGCATGCACACGCGGTCTCCTCCTCGCCAATTGCTTGCCATATGTTTTACATCCTCCTTCTCTCGTCATCGTCACCTACCATGCGCCTCTTTTTTCCCTCTTTCTTTCCCTCTTCCCCTTCCCCCAACGCCGAGTAGCTGGCTAGAGGAATTTACCTCGGGCTGACCTCTCTGCATTTCGTATCATTAAACTTCTCTCTCTCTCTCCCTCCCTTCCCGATCCCCGCCTCTCTTCTCTCCGTGGCGCGCTGAGCCAAAAGAAGAAAAAAAAAAAAGGCGAAAGCTTGCACTAGGCCGCGCAAAGCTCAAGGCAAATAAAGCTGGCCGATTGATATCGAGCGGCTAGCCTCCAACGCGTTTGGCGTCGGCAAGCAACAGCGTTCTTGGCACGGTTCCAACCTTGGTTAGCCTGCCTGCATTTGTGGCATGCCAGGAAAGCTGTCGCTCGTAGGCGCCGACGCGTCCAGCGCTAGTCACGCGAAATGTCACCAACGCGTTTGGCGTCGACAAGCAACAGCGTTCTTGGCACTATTCCAACCTTGGTTAGCCTGCCTGCGTTTGTGACATGCCAGGAACGCTGTCGCTCATAGGCGCCGACGCGTCCAGCGCTAGTCACGCGAAATGTCGCGAAAGGGAAGGTACCTCCGAAAATGATCGCTCGAGAATACCTTACTACATGCGTAGTTAAGTTAAACCAAGTTAAGACCTAGCAGCAACCAAGTTAATACCTAGCAGTAGCAGCCAGTTAGACTTGAGGATCGACAGTTTCGCTGTGCCAAAGCTTTGCACGAACGAGTGCAAACTTGGCTGCTTTTTTTAATTATGCGGTTTTACGCGCCAAAACCACGATCTGATTATCAGGCACGCCGTAGTGGGAGACTCCGGAATAATTTCGACCACCTGGGGTTCTGTAACGCGCACCTAAATCTAAGTACACGGGTGTGGCGTGCCGCCGTGGCCGGGATTTGATCCCGCGACCTCGTGCTTAGCAGCCCAACACCATAGCCATTAAGCAACCACGGCGGGCGGGCTTTTTTCACGGATTACTCGAGTAGAGGAATCTTGAGACCATTTTGCTATTTACAAACAGGGACAATGGCAGGCTTCCGTTTTTCATCACAGCGACTGAGCGGGCAAGAAAGACAGATTGGCGAACAGCAGTTGTGGGGCAAAGCAGCACCCCACAGGTTTTCAACAGTTTTCGTCTGCAGGTAATTAGATATACTATACAAATCAATGTTGCCGTATAATACCTAGAAAACTAAATTTATCTGTGCTTGAAGCATGACTAGCGTTTCCTTTATTTGAAAACATATAAATGGACGTCTCCTACGTCGAGCTAACCTTAAAACACACTTTTTTTTTTTTTCGTTAGCCAACGTATATCACCTAGCGTTGCCTCCAAGACTGTCGAACCACTCGGAGGCCACGCTATCCGTAGCGCGTTGCACGAATGACGCGCGCTTACCTGGGCGTCCTGGTTGCGGAAGTCGCGATACGTGACTTCTTTGGAGGATTCCGCGCGCGACGTTGTGGAAGCGCGCTTAGCGTTGAGGGTCTTGCAGATGTGGTCCAGGTCTGCGGGTCGCGCCCAGTGGTCCCGGTCGGCGTCTTGGTAGCAGAACCTGTATGCGTATAGATGAAATCTGTGTCGCGAAGACGAGTGTGGTGGAGTAAAGTTTCCTGATGAAACTTTATTCGTGAGGTATCGGAGAAAGTCTCTTCATAGGGCACCTTCTTTTGAGGCGTCTCTCGCGTAGTACGCATCCGTATGTGGGTAGCTCTACAATGCAGGGAAATCGTACCGTTACACATTATAAGGGTGTCCCAACTATCATGCACCAAGATTTAAAAATATGCAACTGCCACGCGTAGCTGGACAGAACCAAGGTAATGTTGTGTGCCGTCGTTTGGAGATACTCAGATGATTTTTTGAATTCCACCTAATTACATAATTAGTCCTAATTAATCACATTCTCAAATATTTTAATTATATGAAAAGCGTCAATGAGAAAATTGTAGAGCAATGTGAAAAACTCCCGATACAGCTTTATATTGCTCAATGCGCGCTACATAAATGTGTTTGTTCGAGCGCGAAACAAGCCCGCGAAATTTTTGCGGCGCGACTGGCCGCTCGAGACACTTATATCACACATCACAAACGTCACACTTTTGTGTAGGACGTATTGAACAACAGAAAGCTGTATCGGGAGTTTTTCATGTTGCCCTATACAATTTTCTCATTGACACTTTTCAGCTAATTGTAACAGTTGAGAAGTTGATTAATTAATTAGGACTGATTATATAATTAGGCGGAATTAAAAAAATAATCTGAATAATCTGAATCCGAAAGTGCCATGCGCTGGTACGCCAGAGCCCTGCCCGGTGATTTCAAACCTGGCCCGTACCCGGCCCGGGCCTGAAAGATCCACACCCGGCCCGGTTTGGTTCGGCCCAATAGCCTCTGAGCGTAAACGAATTACGGTCTAGTTGTAGGTTATTGTGTAATACTACGCGTACATAGATTATTGCGGTGATTTCAAACCTGGTCCGTACCCGGCCCGGGCCTGATAGAAATTCACCTAGGTACCCAAGGTTTTCTGCTGTATCTCCGTAGCCTCAATTTCCCCTTTCCAGCCTCTACTGGTATGCGAACAACATTGTAATGTATGGTTTTACTGCTACTTTTAAAGGCTGGTCTAGCGTTTTTTGAGATCCCGTGGTTCGAAAAACGAATTACGGTCTAGTTGTAGGTTATTGTGTAACTGGTGACAGGCAAGGGTAACGCTCATGTGGAATCATATTGACACGTGTACTTGCTTATCTTTCTCCGGTGACCGCTTTTCACCGGCTTACAAATGTTAAACGTTATCGCTCGGCGCAAGACGCGCCTGCATGATTTGGAATTTACTCGAATGTTATCGCAGATTATATCTGTTGCGTATGTTCCCGCCGAACCTTGTATAATCAGATCGCATGCGCGAGACTAATTGTGTAGTAGTTTCTGGAAGGCACGCGCGGGCACCAGCGATTACGTTGGAACGTCTGACGACTAAAAGCCGATGCGCTTGAGCCCCAGATCAGATTTCGACAATCGCCGACCGTGCTCGCCGCTATCGTTGTGTTTTGAGTGTCATTTGCTTTTGTGGGCACAAGTTTGCCCAATAGAAGCTTTCATTATTCACACTTTTGTTGCTATGTTCTTCGCCGTCACTACTACATGACGCCACACGGAACTTGCCATTTTTATTTTACATGCGAAGTATTTCTTGGCGAACGTTTGCCGCTTCGACGATCTATCTATCTATCTATCTATCTATCTATCTATCTATCTATCTATCTATCTATCTATCTATCTATCTATCTATCTATCTATCTCTATCTATCTATCTATCTATCTATCTATCTATCTATCTATCTATCTATCTATCTATCTATTATCTATCTATCTATCTATCTATCTATCTATCTATCTATCTATCTATCTATCTATCTATCTATCTATCTATCTATCTACTATCTATCTATCTATCTATCTATCTATCTATCTATCTATCTATCTATCTATCTATCTATCTATCTATCTATCTATCTATCTATCTATCTATCTATCTATCTATCTATCTATCTATCTGCCCACGTCTTGGTGCTCTCATGGTCGTTTCGTTAATTGTTATGTACAAAAATTGTCATAGTATTACAAGAGTATGACGAACATAAATGATAGGTCATGACATGAATGTCATGACATGCGTGTCATGTTGGTCATGAAACAGTCGCCTCATGCTCGTTTCATTAACTTGGTAGGTACCAAAATTGGCACAGTATGGCAAGATTGTATGACGAGCATAAATGATAGGTCATGACATGAATGTCATGACATGCGTGTCATGTTGGCCATGAAACAGCCGCCTCATGCGTGTTTCATTAACTTGGTAGGTACCAAAATTGGCATAGTATGACAAGAGTATGACGAACATAAATGATAGGTCATGACATGCGTGTCATGTTGGTCATGAAACAGCCGCCTCATGCTCGTTTCATTAACTCGGTAGGTACCAAAATTGGCATAGTATGACAAGAGTGTATGACGAACATAAATGATAGGTCATGACATGAATGTCATGACATGTGTATCTTGGAGGTCATGAAACAACCACCTACGTCTTGATGCTCTCATGGTCGTTTCGTTAACTTGGCATGTACCAAAATTGGCATAGTATGACAAGAGTATGACGAACATAAATGATAGGTCATGACATGAATGTCATGACATGCGTGTCATGTTGGTCATGAAACAGCCGCCTCATGCTCGTTTCATTAACTTGGTAGGTACCAAAATTGGCATAATATGACAAGAGTGTATGACGAACATAAATGATAGGTCATGACATGAATGTCATGACATGTGTATCTTGAAGGTCATGAAACAACCACCTACGTCTTGATGCTCTCATGGTCGTTTTGTTAACTTGGTATGTACCAAAATTGGCACAGTATGGCAAGATTGTATGACGAGCATAAATGATAGGTCATGACATACGTGTCATGCAGGTCATGAAACAGCCGCCTACGTCTAGGTGCTCTCATGATCGTTTCGTTAACTTGGTAGGCTCCCCACATACTGCTTCGCATAACATTGATTCCCACATGGCGTGGGATCTGCCGGCTTTTCTTTATTTGACTTCATGGCGGCGGGCTCGGGCCAGGGCTTTTAGATCAGCCCGGGTCCGTGCAGTGCTCTAATGTGGAGGGGAAAGTGACGCGGAATACTTCTGGGTGCCATATCAAGGAGCGGTGGCACTGACGCTTCAAGCTTATACAGTGCTAAGCTTCAAGCATTCACGCAGGTGATATAGGTGTCATGTGGCGTCTGTAACACCGGCTATGGTAAAACGGTGGGGCTTATAGTAACCAAAATGACTCTTATTTTATGGCGTGCGCTCCATCATTAACCTTGACAGCTTAATACAAATAAATAACGTCGTTTGGACATCCACAACACGACGTTGACACTAACCGATGAAAAATACAAATATCGGGCAACATATGCTTACTTGTGTTCTTGTTTCCCCCTATTTCTCGTGTTCGTTAACGCCAGAGTTTTTTCCGTGCTCGGGTAACACATTTTGTTTTTATACAAATGCAACTAGGGGTGCTGTACTATTTAGAAGCTCTTTCTAATTCTGCCAGCACGGAAATCGCTCTGCAAATTGCAGAACAAGCAAGCAGCTTCGTTCGCGGCCGTATAGAACAATGACTTGTATCAATCACTGATCTACGGCAGCGCAGCAGCAAAGTCCGTAGCTCAGCGCGGTAGCTGGCGAAGCAGTGGGAGCGCCGCGCGATATAACCACGTGCACATCGCATGCCAAACAGGTGGCACGCGCCCTCGTTTTCCTCCCCCTTACACATTCTTCATACCGACACCTCTTAGACCTGCGCGTTATTGTACTAAATATTCTGTACTCGTATTCACGGAGTTTAACTTCGTCTCAGCTTATTACAAAGTTGTATACTCTTTCCACGAAGTTGGCGCAGAGTTCTATATGCGCTTTGGATGCTAAAGCATGGAAGTAACCTCCGAATAGCTCGTTGATGTATTGGTGAAATAATAATTTCATGTTGCCGCCAATCTACGAGTATATACGTGGACTGCACGAAGCAAAAACGCCTAAAACATAGCTCCTGAACTGGTCTGTAACCGGTACATGAATGTTTGGTGCATCATGTCGCCGGCCTGAACCTGTGCCCAGTGGCTCTTGTTCCTCGTTGGAACTTTATGGCGAAATTTCCTCTTTAAAACCTCGTCGCCTAGCGCAAAGACGACGTGTTGCTTTATAATGGATTACGTTGATCTTGGCTGTAGATTCTAAGTGACTGTCGTCTGTGTGGGGATAGACCAGGGGGAGCCGCTGAAGCGTTTCATGTTTAAGACATCGCTTAAAGGACAGTTTGTCAAGGTGACCAACGGGTCCTGCTGGGGTAATTTTTCTGTGGAGGGGCGAGCCACTGACGTTTTCATTTGTGTGATGACTTGACGTCACGAAGCTGCACCTGACTGTCAGGGGTGCCTTAACGGTGTGCTTGGGGTCCGTCACGGCCACCACAGAGTCTTTAACGTGAACTTCACTAAGGTAGCAATTATTAGGCTTGTTGGTGATCGATAACAAGCATTAGACGTAGCGCATTGCACACGGGCCATGTCCTGCCGCTTCGTATTTTCTCCTCATCCGCAACGCGCTACATATAATGCCATTCAAAGTGCACCGTGTTCCTAGTAAGTGGTGACTTGAAGCATTCTATGACCATGGGGTTTAGCGGTCAACTGCGATCGGCAATTGAACCCTTCACTTCCGGCTCCAGCGGCAGAATGCCAAAGCCACTATTCAACCGCGGCGGGTGAAACTCACTCGAAGGCGAACGTGATGACGAGTGTGCCGACGAAGACGAAGGCGCTGAGGAAGACGGCGGAGAGGAGCACGCTGCCGAGGTCGATGCCGGATCCGCCGCGTTCGGGACACCAGCCGTGCAGTGCGCAGTCGACCAGCATGGCGTCCAGGCCGAGCGCCATTACAGAGGCCAACCGTTGCACGCGCGTGAACCGGGACCCGTACGGAAAATCCAGCACGCTCAGTGGCAGGTGGAACTGCCGCAGGGTCCTGTCGCGTAGAGACGCAGAACTATAGGCACTGTGCACTCAATTATGTCTGGACACAATTGCGCCAGACTACATATCCTAGCCAGCGGGGGAAAAAAAAAAGGAAAAAAGACAGGAGTGTCAATGTTAAGCGAAAGTAATACAGCCGGGCGTGCCGTGCATCACTGTCAGGACACGATAGCGAATGCTGCCGTGGATAGGAAAAGGCTTTTATTATCGTGTTCAAGCATGCAATGAAACAGTATCCTTTCTGCCGTAAACCAAGCACTGGTCGATCCAACCTTCCCAGCTCTGTCAAATTGAGGGCAAATGTCCTGCGCTCCCGGTATATAGCGCAGAAAGTGCGGCCGTATCGAAGAGCTAGACCTCAAATTTATTCCAACACAGAGGCTTGAACGCAAAGTCCAATTGGATAAATGGCCAACTTGTTTGATGTTATACTCTGTATAATTGAATCATGTGTTTTCTAATATCTGTATTCAGTTTTGTTTTCCTTTTGTCACTCTTGTAATCGATGGTAAGCAAGATACGTTTGGAGTACTGATGAAAAAAAAAAAGAAATAAAAAAGGAGGGAGGAAATCGATGGAGCCGGGATCTTTACAAGCATAGATAACTGCATAATATGGATGTAGAGATTTTAATAGAGAGAGTAGATAAATGAAATATAGGCAACATGTAAGACTGCTGTACATGTAGTATAAATAGGGTGGACGAATATTCGAAGGTTCGAATACGAATTCAATACCACACACGAACAACTCGTATTAAAAAAAGAAAAAAAAAAACCCTATCAGTATTTTCGAGTATCTGAAACTAACCAAATTCTTCGTAACAACTGAATGTTAAACCAGACTGTTTTCCGTCTGCTAAACAAAGCATTGAAAGTTATCAGGAGTGAATGAACAACGACAAATGTTTTCGGAGAAACTCAGAAACAAAATTATAATGTGAACTTTGGTTTCTGTTTTGCGGTGGAAGCCTATATACATGACTATCTGTGACTTTTGCTTGGGTAGTGTGTCATGTGGTGTTTTTGGTAGCCTAGTCATCTAACAGTTTTCTTTTACGCTACGACATTCGATGTTTTTCTTGCAAGCGGTCCTTTTACATGTGTCAACCGCACATGAATCCTCCAGCACTTTCTTTTCTTCTCTTTTTCGATAAGTTATAATCTTTTGTCGGAAACCATTTATTTAGGGTTTGGAGAGCTAGTCATACAGCAGCCTTTATTTCTTGAAAAGCTTGTTTCCAACCAGGCTCTAAAATTTTTGAGAGGCTATTCGTGCACTCTTTTAATGACAATTAGTGCTCGTATTATTAAAACTGATCCTTTGTGGCTGCTAGTCAGCTGTCGTTCTTGCACTAGTCAGTACACGATTGACCACATGGTTCATCATCATCATCATCATCATCATCATCATCATCGTATATTTATGTCCATTGCAGGACGAAGGCCTCTCCCTGCGATCTCCAATTACCCCTGTTTTGCGCTAGCTGATTCCAACTTGCGCCTGCGAATTTCCTAACTTCATCATCCCACCTGGTTTTCGGCCATCCTCGACTGCGCTTCCCTACTCTTGGTATCCATTCTGTAACCCTAATGGTCCACCGGTTATCCATCCTACGCATTACATTGCCTGCCCAGCTCCATTTCTTCCGCTTAATGTCAACTAGAATATCGTTTATCCCCGTTTGTTCTCTGATCCACACCGCTCTCTTCCTGTCTCTTAACGTTACTCCTAAGATTTTTCGTTCCATCATTCTTTGTGCGGTCCTTAACTTGTTCTCGAGCTTCTTTGTTAACCTCCAAGTTTCTGCCCCATATGTTAGCACCGGTAGAATGCAATGATTGTATACTTTTCTTTTCAACGACAGTGGTAACCTCCCAGTCAGGATTTGGCAATGCCTGCCGTATGCACTCCAACCCAATTTTATTCTTCTGTAAATTTCTTTCTTGTGATCAGGGTCCCCTGTGAGTAATTGACCTAGATAAACGTACTCCTTTACAGACTCTGGAGGCTGACTGGCGATCCTGAATTCTTGTTCCCTTGCCAGGCTATTGAACATTATCTTTGTCTTCTGCATATTCATCTTCAACCCAATTCTGACACTTTCTCGATTAAGGTCTTCAATAATTTGTTGTAATTCGTCGCCATTGTTGCTAAATACGACAATGTCATCTGCCAACCGAAGGTTGCTGATATTCGCCGTTGATCCTCACTCCTAAGCCTTCCCAGTCTAAGAGCTTGAATACTTCTAAGCATGCAGTGAATAGCATTGGCGGGATTGCGTCTCCTTGCCTGACTCCTTTCTTGATAGGTATCTTTCTACTTTTCTTCTGGAGAAGCAAGGTTGCTGTGCAATCCTTGTAGATATTTGCCAAGATATTCACGTATGCCTCCCTGTACTCCTTGATTTCGCAGTGCCTCTATGACTGCTGGTATCTCTATTGAATCAAATGCCTTTTCATAATCTATGAAAGCCATATAGAGAGGTTGATAGTACTCCGCAGATTTCTCGATTACCTGGTTGATGACGTGGATATGATCCATCGTAGAATATCCCTTCCTGAAGCCAGCCTGTTCTTTTGGTTGGCTGAATTTATATTGGTATAACCACATGGTTATACCAATATAAATAATCCAGGTGTAAATATATGCGTCTGTGCTTTCATATTTCATATTACATTCGATATTTGATATTTAATATTCGTATTCAATTCGTATTCGGAAAAAATTAATATTCGGTGACCCCTAAGTATAACCTGATTAGATCAAGCATGCTATAGGTGACTATTTGTCGCCGTCAGTTTTACAGGGGATGCCAATAGAAATCACGATCATCAGCTTTGAATAGCTTAGAGAACTCCAGGAACTGACTACACGACTCATCTCACTTTCTTTTCTCTCAGCCGCATTGGCTCACCGCGCAAATAAAAGACTGCGCCGATTCACCGCAAAACCGTCGGCGCGCGGGCGAGCCTGCTTACCTGGCGAAGCGCACGTCGACCGGCACCTGAGCTCCACCTTCGGCATCGAGGGGCTGGAAGCGCTCCGTGAGCCTTTGGGCAAACAACATCACGCGGTTGATGACGAACACGTAGTGCAGGGCCCGCGTCTGGTCCCACAGATCCACGCGGTCCACTTTCCTGACGGGACCGGTGTGCGAGCCGCAGGAGAATGGAACAATGTAGTACATACATACGGGGGTGTATGACATAGCGGAGGAGTACTGACGCAGGACAGCACCGCAATACCAGGAGACGTCATCATCGTCAGTCTATTTCATATCCACCGCAGGACGAAATCCTTTTTCATCCATCAGCCAATTACCTCTGTCTTGCGTATATATACTCTGACTCCATCATAAGCCTGCAACTTTCCTAATTTCGCCACACGACTTAATTTTCTGCCGTCCTCGACTGTGCGTTTCTTTTCTCGGCACACATTATACAACTCTTTATCTAATAGACCACCGGTTATATGCCATAAGAATTACGTGGCCTGCCCAATTCCATTTTTTGTCTTCAAATGTCAACTAAAATATCGGCTACCACCGTCTGCTCTGTAATCCACCCTGCTATTTTCCTGCCTCTTAACGTTACGCATATATAATTTTTCGTTGCGTCACTCGCTGAACAGTCCTTAACGCGTTCTACAGCTTCTTAGTTAATTTCCAAGTTTCTCCCCATATGTGAGTAATCGGTCTAATGCAACGATCGCGCATTTTCCTTTTCAAGTATATAGCCGTAAGGTGCCGGTCATGACGTGTTAATCCTTGCCGTACGCTCTCGAAACGCATTTTTATTCTTCCGATAATAATAATAATCATAATCATCATCATCATAATAATCAGCAGCAGCAGCAGCAGCAGCAGCAGCAGCAGCAGCAGCAGCAGCAGCAGCAGCAGCAGCAGCAGCAGCAGCAGCAGCAGCAGCAGCAGCAGCAGCAGCAGCAGCAGCAGCAGCAGCAGCAGCAGCAGCAGCAGCAGCAGCAGCAGCAGCAGCAGCAGCAGCAGCAGCAGCAGCAGCAGCAGCAGCAGCAGCAGCAGCAGCAGCAGCAGCAGCAGCAGCAGCAGCAGCAGCAGCAGCAGCAGCAGCAGCAGCAGCAGCAGCAGCAGCAGCAGCAGCAGCAGCAGCAGCAGCAGCAGCAGCAGCAGCAGCAGCAGCAGCAGCAGCAGCAGCAGCAGCAGCAGCAGCAGCAGCAGCAGCAGCAGCAGCAGCAGCAGCAGCAGCAGCAGCAGCAGCAGCAGCAGCAGCAGCAGCAGCAGCAGCAGCAGCAGCAGCAGCAGCAGCAGCAGCAGCAGCAGCAGCAGCAGCAGCAGCAGCAGCAGCAGCAGCAGCAGCAGCAGCAGCAGCAGCAGCAGCAGCAGCAGCAGCAGCAGCAGCAGCAGCAGCAGCAGCAGCAGCAGCAGCAGCAGCAGCAGCAGCAGCAGCAGCAGCAGCAGCAGCAGCAGCAGCAGCAGCAGCAGCAGCAGCAGCAGCAGCAGCAGCAGCAGCAGCAGCAGCAGCAGCAGCAGCAGCAGCAGCAGCAGCAGCAGCAGCAGCAGCAGCAGCAGCAGCAGCAGCAGCAGCAGCAGCAGCAGCAGCAGCAGCAGCAGCAGCAGCAGCAGCAGCAGCAGCAGCAGCAGCAGCAGCAGCAGCAGCAGCAGCAGCAGCAGCTGCTGCTGCTGCTGCTGCTGCTGCTGCTGCTGCTGCTGCTGCTGCGCCGGCGGCGCGCCTATATTTTATTTTTATGTCCACTGCAGGACGGAGGCCTCTCCCTTCGATCTCCAGTTGCTGCTGCTGCTGCTGCTGCTGCTGCTGCTGCTGCTGCTGCTGCTGCGCCGGCGGCGGCGCCGCCTATATTTTATTTTTATGTCCACTGCAGGACGGAGGCCTCTCCCTTCGATCTCCAGTTCTTCCGTATAGCTTTCCTTATATGATCGGGGTCCCCTGTGACTAACTGCCCCACATAAGCGAAGTGTTACACAAATTGTAAGCGCTGACTACCAATCACGAATTCTCCTACTCTTGCGGGCTCGCAGGCGCAGTGCTACCAAGGACCGCGCTAAACTGTAAACGGAGAGGTGCGTATGTACCAGTTGGAACGCGGAAAGCGCGGGTCAACCTCGAAGATGATGGCCTGAACGCGGCCCACGTCGAAGCTGGACGTAAGACAGACTCCGATACGTGAACCCGTGGTCAACACGTAGCACTCCAGGCCGCAACGAGACAGGTAGGTAAGCGCGGACGCCTCGTCACCCACGATGCGCATAGCCAGCACCGAAGTCGTTCCGGACTCCTGCCAATGCGGGCACATACGATCGTTAGCTTTCTCGACTGAGAAGTACACACCCATGATCGAAACGAAAAAGAGGCGCTCGGCGTGTTGCAGGCTGTGACCTCGCGGCGTGTGCGTGCGACTTTTTGTATTTATATATTATTGAGCGTTGGTTACTCAAAACTTGGACCATGCTTAAGCTCGCCTTCAAGAGTGGAACGCGATAGCATTCAAATATATACCTGACTGCTTATCACGCTTCCCAGCCACTGCAGCTTATGTAACCGCAATGTTTACCTGCAAACACTGGCGGCGAACGCTATGCAGGAAGGCGAGCATTCTGGTTCTTTTTTTTCTTTCCCTCGCTTTGCGGGCGCCGCCGCTGACACGGATGCGCGGAGGCGAGTGCCATCTGGATGGTGTTGCAAGGAACCGAGTGGGGCGCGCCGCTCCCACTAAGGCAGACCTCGTACGGCAGATGAAAAAGGAGTTTGTGTTTGAGTTTCCGCGTAACAGAATTATGTTTTCTCGTATATTCAAATTACAATCCGACGCTATCATGCCTGTAGGTTGTGTGTAAGTCGTACTTTATGAATTTTATGACGCATTTTACTTTGAGAAATTAATTTAGTTCAGTAACGCCAATGCGCCACGCGAAGGGCCTGTGTGGTTCGGGATGATTTTTCTGTAACGCACAATGCCGCCGACACCGACACCGACGCCGACAACGACACCGACACCGGATTTTCTGTGACACGGGGCCCTTAACGCTATCGAGGTATTACTTAATGATCTGTTCGAAGAGTCACTTGCGGGTGAACATGCTACAGCGCGCACAGTAGCTAATATGTTGGGTAAGAGGAGTTAAGACATGGAGCTACATTTTTGTGCGCGATTAGTAAGCGAGACCAGCACGACATTTCTTTGGATGCTTTGCAGTGGCTCCGTACGACTGTATGGGTTCGGTCGATAGAGCTGTCATCTCTAGAATTGAGTAACGTTAATGTTTGGGCGGGCTGGTGGTTGGGATACATGTATTCTTCTAGCGCCAAGAAAAAAAGACACATAGGCTGTACCAATAAATTACACACTACTATTTATGCTCGCGTCATTTCTGAATAATGTTAGTTAGAAGTAAGAGTACGGGTTTGTAGTTTTGCTAGTCGTTCGCTCCATTGTAGGCGTTGAAAAGAACAGACGTGAACCTTGAAAATACTGCTGCGTGACTGTAGTAGCACGCTTACTTTCGTGATTACAGGCAGCGGCTGTATTTAACGTACTTGCGCTTCGTCCAACACGCACGCACGCACGCACGCACGCACGCACGCACGCACGCACGCACGCGCACGCACGCACGCACGCACGCACGCACGCACGCACGCACGCACGCACGCACGCGCACACACACACACACACACACACACACACACACACACACACACACACACACACACACACACACACACACACACACACACACACACACACACACACCACACACACACACACACACACACACACACACACACACACACACACACACACACACACACACACACACACACACACACACACACACACACACACACACACACACACACACACACACACACACACACACACACACACACACACACACACACACACACACACACACACACACACACACACACACACACACACACACACACACACACACACACACACACACACACACACACACACACACACACACACACACACACACACACACACACACACACACACACACACACACACACACACACACACACACACACACACACACACACACACACACACACACACACACACACACACACACACACACACACACACACACACACACACACACACACACACACACACACACACACACACACACACACACACACACACACACACACACACACACACACACACACACACACACACACACACACACACACACACACATTCTAATGTATTAGTGTGCGCCGTAGCAGTGCGGGCCCAATAATAATACTATTCGGAAGATAAGATATTAGGCACCAGGGCACTTGAATACTGTTTCAAGGTACTGTGGACAGAAATTTACATGAGTGCATGAACCACAATGGGGGGTACGTCTGTAAGCATTACAACAAATACATTAGTTAAATATGAATAGACTAACAGGAAATGGAGGCCTAAAACACAATTAGTTGGAAAAACGAAATGTAAAAAAATGTATTTTATTTTTGGTTCAACATTCTACTATCTAGTGCCGGCTGGTGATGTCAGACCTGTTCGAGTCGCCACCATCGTGGCACTACTCTATACTTGCAAAATTATTTCACGTTGTTTACTTTTGTGAGGCGCACAGCGCGCAAGACGCATAGCCGACAAACCTGCTGGTTATATTATTTTGGGAACACACGTAGCGGACTGTAACGAGCTTACGGGGGCTTAGCAACTGAAGGTTGGGCTTAGCGGTTGAGCCACCAGTTCTCGTAGAATACGTACATGCACCCTAACCTAGCGGCATCATTTAGCACTGATATATTCATTAATTCATCACAGTATTGCTGATTGTAGACCCACGTGACCTCCTTGTCTTTGCACAACCAGGATATACGTCGCACGATAGTTACGCGTACTGGCGGAAAAGCGAAACCCGAAAGTGTCACCATGGAATATTGTCGAATATTGATTAATTGTAGCATGCTCATGCGTATGTGCACTCCTACGGCCTCCCAAGAGTTTCAAATTATTAAAAAAAGAAGAAGTCGCAACAAGAAAATTCGGCCTCCGCACTTTCTTAAGAATAACCAATGTGTTCTTAGCGCGAAAAGTGACTATAGGCGGCGCGATACCGAAGCGAGCGGCAGAATAATCGACGTTAAGCAGTCGAGGCATGCAAGAAACCCTTGTGTTGCCATTCTGAAAATAAAGTCGTTAGCGCGAAAATTTTCAGGACGCTGCACGTGGTGAAGGAGATGTATTTAGACCAGTCAGGTCAGCCTAACGTTCCTGTTACGACTCTATTTAATATTGCGTGATTGAGTTATAAAACACAGTGTGCCGGTATTGACAGATAGAAGGCCTTCGCACTAACAAGCTGATTTGGCGGTGCTCCAGCGCTCTTTGTTAAATCGCCTCTGTTTTTTTAAAGGCTTGACGCACTGCTTCCAAAAATCCACAGGAAACCATACGGTTCTTACCGGTTCGTAGCCAGTTTGAATAATTATGTTGTAGACGAACTCGTCGCTGACGAAGTTTTCGTCGGAGTAAAATCTCGTGCCCTGTGCGAAAAAAAAACTGGTGAAGGAACTGGTGACCCCCCCTCCCGCCTTTTCGTCTGTCAGACAGTGTGCAAGTGTCTGTGTCTTTTAAAAGCGGCCCACCGCCACCTCCGAAGTGCAGAAGGAGCCGTGTCCGAAACGTCGCGCGCGCGGTGTGTGTGTATATGCGTACGCACGTGCGTGTGTGTGTGCATGTGCAAATTTGCAAATTTGTAAATTGATGCCGATTTTCGTTTATATACATAATTGCGAAAAAATAGTCCAGTGATACTGTACCTCAGGTCCTTGCCCTGTCACCAAGAATGACGGGGCTGCATTCAGCATGATTCAAAATTATTTTTAAAAAGTCAGAGATGCCTCTCATTCACACACGCACATACAGGTATATATATATATATATATATATATATATATATATATATATATATAATACACACACAACACGTATTCGCATTGAAGATTGCCTTAGCGAATGAAGTAACATCAACATTTGGGCACGTACCTTGAGTATGTCCTCTTTAGCGCGACGCGATGCTTTAGCGTAAAGGAGCAAGAACGCTAACCAGGTGACCGCGACGCCGACTGGTATGAGGTATACACCAGCGTAGGGCGATCCGGACTCCTCGCCCATTCGCGCTGGCCGACACTGGGCGGAATCCGAGGCTGTCAAAGTTGTTCACTTGTTTATACCTTTGACTTCACGGCCAAGGTCCACCTAAGAGCAGCCGCTGGCGATGCCATAGCAATTCTTCTTCGTCTTCTTTCTCGTCCAAGATGTCGCGCGGTTGTCAGATTGTTTGGTATAGCCACTGAAACTGCGTGACACAGTACTGGGCATCGGCTTCGAACGAGATGGTGCAAGCCGAGGAGACGTTAAAATTAATTTTGGGAAAAGCAAGATGCCGCAGGGCCGCAGCGAAAATGCACAGGACTTACTTTTTTTGTCACACCTCATACTTCTTTCGTGCCCTTTTACTGCGCGCGAGAACTGCCCGTGCCACAATTTCTCACATGCTGTACCTTTTGGATGCGTTGTTCGGTTCCACAGTCGTAGTACCTGCCTGAATACTCGACGTCTTGCTGATGTGATCTTTTCCTGTGCATCGAATGCTCGATTGTCTTTGATGCGCGGTCAATGATTGACTTTAAGCTCGCAATCTCTCCCCTGCAGTTTCAGTGCAAGCTCCTCTGGACTCTGGCGGTCCCAATGATTTGTCAACCCTTAAATAACAACCCTAAAATATATTCTAAGTGTTAAATAAGATTGGATATATGCATGTAGGAAGGAAAAAGAAGGAGGGAGCCTACCGCAACGCGATTGACGCCGACTGTGGTGGCCCAACACGTTGTGAAAACGTCAGAGCATGGAGGATACGTCAGAACGCGGGGTAGGTTTTAGTACTCCCGGTTGATTTTTTTTTCAATACCCATTCGAAACCATTTGAAGCTCTTGAAATAAACAAAAACAAGAACAAAAATCAAGCAAGGAAAAATCTTTTTCCTTCCTGCAGGTGAACAGCTGCCGGCCGAGCGCGCACGGAATAAGAACTATCGGTAACCAAACGTCTCGGCAAGTCTCGATTCTCCGTGATCTCCATGGACGCAAGAGGTCACGTGTTGGGCCACCACTGCTGGCTACATGAAGCGTTCGCTTGCCACTACATGAAGCGTTCGCTTGCCGAGGCTGGATGCATGACGTAATGCTCCCTCCTATATTTTTCCTTCCTCCATGGATATATGAGATACCGGTTTGTGTCTTTTGCGGTGTGAACGTGTGCTTTTGCATCTGTTGTTATATGCATGGATGTTTTTGCCATGCGTGTGTTGCATAGTAGCACTAGGAGCAGTACATCGCTTATACACTCTCTCCGATCGGCCGGTCACTCTCCCACCCGTGTGCCACTCTGTCCACACGGTGGTGCCACATCATTAATTGAAGTGGAATATAACCGACGAGCAGCTCCAAATTTTTATATTTTTATTTTTTTGAGCGTGTGCACAGCGTCACTGGAGAGCCCTATATATATATATATATATATATATATATATATATATATATGTTTTACTACTAGAACTAACCCTGGGAGTGTTAGCCAGCGCCACCACTCCCAAACCTTGGCGGCGGATGTGGAACATCCTTTCTGCCGGAGGCGTCACGAGTACGTGATCTTTTTTTGGGGGAAGGCAACTGGTCAATCAGCCCACAGATGCTACCTGAAGGCATCAATGTGACGAGGATTCGAGGCCTTCGTTATGTAATGAACGAGAAGAAAGGGAACCGAGGGGCCCGATTTTTATTAATCATGTCATAAGAAGCCAACAAACAAGGACACCAAGGACAACATAGGGGGAGTTACTTGTATTTACTGACCGAATTAAAGACATGATAGATTAATGAAAATGTAAATGGTTCTAGTAGTAAAAAAATTTGGAGGACGCTTAAGCTTCGCTTTTAAGAGTGGAAGGCGATAGCATTCAAAGATCCCTGACTGCTTCTCACGGTTCCCGACGACTGCAGCTTATGCAACCATAATGGTTACTGGCAAACACTGGCAGCGAACGCTATGCACATAGGCGAGCTTTCTGGTAGAAACGCAGCCTCTTGCGTGGGCCTTTCCCGGAGATAGCGCACAACCGCGCCAAATAAATTACCTAATTTTTTTCAGGTTCCCGTGTTTGTTTCGCACTTTTGTTATTTCAGTCTGAGAAAATGTAACATAAAAGGCATGCGCTGTGGGTGTTTTGTTTCGTGACATTTGTTTGTGGATTGTCATGCTCAAAATCCCGAGGAATAGCTTTGTCAAGAATATGAGACACGGTATGAGCAACATTAGTGATAGAATGGTGTGGTAATATAACCCACATATACTGCACGTCATATATGAAGGCGTGGCATATGCATATACCTAAATATATTCGGAGGGCCTGCATGGTTGGGGATGATTTTCTCCGCCACCCGCGGACATCGCACGCCGGTTGTCGACGCCACATTTTCTGCGACACGGGGCCCTTAACGCCATTGCGTTAAGATACCCCCAGAAAGTGGATGGAGAAACGGCGCCGCGGTAGCTCAATTGTTAGGAGCACCGCACGTGTAATGCGATGACGTGGGATCGTTCTCCACCTGCGGCAAGTAGTTTCTTCATCCATTTCCATTTCCATTAATCCATCATTTTCGTAGTTCAATTAGTAAGTACAAGTAATTTCCCCTATGTTGTCCTTGGTGTCCTTGTTTGTTGGCTTCTTATGATATATATATATATATATATATATATATATATAGCTCTATACCTCTACCACGTGACCGGCTTTCCAAACTATACATACTTTTTTACTTTCACACTCCTAATGCCAACGCGTTCGAAACGCCCCTGTACTCAGGTTTAAATGCATGTTAAAGAACCCCAAAGTGGTCAAAATAACCCGGAGCCCTCCACGAAGCTTCTCTAAAAGCCCCAGGTTTTCTTTCAGAAGTTAAAATAAATAAATAAATAAATAAATAAATAAATAAATAAATAAATAAATAAATAAATAAATAAATAAATAAATAAATGTAGCTACTTAACCCGCAATCTGTCAGCGGCGTCAACGAACGACATGCATACTTGTTCTTATCTCAACACGCTGACTTTGCTTGCTGCCGCATAAGGAGAGCATGGTTAGTCTTGAAGGAGGGAGAAATGTTAAATTTCGGTTTTCTCCACAGCGCTACGACGTTGTCATTTTTCTCCTGTTGTCCTTTCTTCTCCTCATAGCTGCAGAGTTTTGGGGAAAAGTGATGCACTTCACACCATTGAAAAAGAATAGCATATTCGCTGTTGCACTGGGATGTTTTCTTGCAGAAAGGAAAGGGTGCCGGTCGAAGCACGAGGAAATGGTTGCCGTCGCAACCATCTTGGCGCGGCAACTCAGTGTGAATGCCGCAACCCATCGAGGGATATTAGTTCACAGTCAGTAGTTTGTCAAGCGCTCCCTGATTTACTAGGCACACGCGAGGCCTGGGTGTTTCGGTCTCTGTGCGAAAGGAAGGTAACGGTTCTTACTGACAAAGTTGAGCCTGTTTGCAACCTTCGAGTAATTGCTTTTTCTTTCATTACACCTTTGCTCACGTCTTTCATTAATAGCGAAAGCAACCTCAATCTTTGAAGCTAAGAAGTCCAGATTCGTAATGTCGTTTCCAAACAGTCACTGGCTAAATCTGCAGGGTGGGCTGAACGGTGTCCTACCAGCGCTTAGATCCCAAGTCCATGAATTATGCTGTCTCGGTTCGCTTATGCACCAGCTGTACACCGGAAATAAGTTTACCGTGAACTCACGTAAGTTCAAGACGTCGATAATTTTTTTATTTCGCTTGTTTATTGTGGAACTATGGCGTACAACTTCAATCTTGAGAAAGAAAAACAAGTTCCCTTTCATTTCGGCGCTGTATACGGCCGCGAGCTCGTCGATCGAACACTACCTTCAAAGTGTTCGCTTTAATTTCCTGTATTCTTTCTCCCTGTGCTACGTTTATTCGTTTAATGCAAAAATATATTCCCTTCAGAAGTTCCAGTCATTAGTGAAACTAGAACGTCGGCCGATATTTTATTGTTACTTCTTTTAAATAATGTAAGATAGGACTTTGAAAGTTTTACTAAACGTAAGGTTTGTTCTCCGTCTCGTAATTCACTCACTCACTCACTCACTCACTCACTCACTCACTCACTCACTCACTCACTCACTCACTCACTCACTCACTCACTCACTCACTCACTCACTCACTCACTCACTCACTCACTCACTCACTCACTCACTCACTCACTCACTCACTCACTCACTCACTCACTCACTCACTCACTCACTCACTCACTCACTCACTCACTCACTCACTCACTCACTCACTCACTCACTCACTCACTCACTCACTCACTCACTCACTCACTCACTCACTCACTCACTCACTCACTCACTCACTCACTCACTCACTCACTCACTCACTCACGCACGCACGCACGCACGCACGCACGCACGCACGCACGCACGCACGCACGCACGCACGCACGCACGCACGCACGCACGCACGCACGCACGCACGCACGCACGCACGCACGCACGCGCGTATGGAATCACACCAAATGGCAAGAGACGGCCGACAAGAAAGCACAGCGGTTTCTCGAACGTTTTATTCGCAAGATAAACCGACGCGTACAAATCGTCTGCAATGTGGTGCTCCTCCGGCGCCGCTCGTCCGTCATGAAAGAGTAAGATGAAGGAGAAGAAGAAAGAGGCAACGGTAACACTAAGTAGAAGAGTCATGAGAAAGAAAATCAAAGAAAATGTGCTCTCGAACGTGGATCGTGAGGGCTGTGTGTAGATTTTTAGAGTTGTACATAAGTGACGAGGAAAAACGGACAGTCTATGTACACAGGGAAAGAAGGTATGATAGGACGGCGTTGAAAATAAAGATCTAGAGAAACAACGTTCGACAGGTTGTGACATCGTGGCCGAAAGGAATAAAGTGAGAAGCATGAGTATAAGCAAGAAGAACATTCCACGTCTTGTTATGTCACTCACGTATACTTCCAGCATTCCAATACTTTCCAACATGTAGGCACGCAGGTCTTCAACTCTTGCCACTCGTATCAGACGTATATAGTATGCATGCGTTTCTCGGTACGCGCTCCGTCGCCGTGCATTCAAGTATACAGTTCTTTTTTACACACTTCTTTGTGTCGCACCACATGGCGCCCAATGACAACGTTTAGGGTCCGTCTCACGAGAGCTCTACAGTCAAGTCTTGTAGGTGAGCTTGAGGACCGAACTACGTTTTATTGCGGGTATCACTGACCGTGTACCGTTGTTGAGACGCGTTGTACACCTCGCGCACGTCACGTATTCAACAAAGCGGCCTCACGCTTTCACGCATATTGTAAAGATCATTAACAAGGTACTAAGCTGTGCCGAAATAAAGGCCATGACTGCGACTGCACGTTGACAGAAAGCGCCTTCTACGTTTCAAGAATCAAAATTCATTCGGTAGCTTCTCGTTCGCGAGAGGGGACCCCCGTGGTCTTTGCTTTAATCTACGTTGCACCTGGAACCGCTGAGTACGGCGCAAGTGCGTATAAGAAAGACAGTATCTTCAAGAAAATCCATGACTTCACAGCAGCTAGTTGCCTACTCTTACGCACACTGTCACAAGCACTTTACCAAGCTGTGTCTCTGCGCATGACATTCCACCGTGTGGCATCGTCCTCGGCAGAAAGGAAACGTAGTTTAATCTAAATTTAAGCGATCACGATGCAGCAGTGATAAGAATAGCGGTTTTCAGAATAAGCTGCGCATAATATGTTTGCCGTCGACGTTAGAGAAGGACGTATGAAAAGAAGGGGTGAAAGGGAGGATTGGAAGAATGTTGTATCCATTTACTCGAAGACCATTTAGATTAACTCGTCACAGTGTTGTTGCGCATGTCGGGAAAATTGCAACTCCCAGGGAACAAAATAAACACTGAAAATGTGCTAGTAAACAACGAAACAAAAAAGGCCGTCGAATATACGCGCGACTAGTCTCTAGTGTACTCAAAGCGCAAGGCTGTTTAGGCTCCAACGTTTCTGCGACGGCTGCACGAGCTGTCTCACGTTCTGTTCCATGTTCTAACGTTTGGAAGCCACTAGTATGGTTATCATTTGCCTACCATGACAAGGCTAGTTAAAGAATCGCGTCGGAGGCTGGCCCGGATTTATGCTGTCAACAAGAGGCCCGATGAACTGAAAAGGCCAGCACTTCATTTCTTATCACGTACAGTGTTTGACAAAAGTTTCGAACCCATTGCGTTCTTAATCGGAGTTGTCCACTCACACGGACGAAGTTTGTGTATGGCTATTTAAAGGGATCTTAATCTTTGAGTGGAAATACTTTTGGTTTGATGCACGTGGCATCGGAGTTCCAGGCACCTTGTGTACATCCGGTGTACGATACCTTATTAAAAGCACAGTGCCACAGACTGCTTATATGTAGGTTGTGCACTTATATTTATTAGTTTATATCTGATATTATACTTACTGACTGTATGTGAAATAAAAACGGAAGTGAAGCAAATAATTATATGAAGAACGGTCATTGTCTTTACTCTATGAGCTTTTAATAGAAATCGGTAGCTTTCGCCATCTGTGCAGTAGCTTTGAAACTTTTGCAACGCACTGTAGATTTCTCTTAGCCTGGTCCAAAATACTGCTAAGGTAAAGCTGTCCTCGGTTTGATTAACGAAACAAAGCGACCGAACAGAACTTCTTCAATGTTGCCAGTCTCTCGCATGTCGAGCATTTACTCCATCTTGAAAGTAATTAATTTCTTTTTTTTATCCGTCTTGCATTCAAGGCTGATTGTCTATCGGTGCACCGTGGTGGTGTGGGCCTGCCAATATTAACGAGGGACATTCATTTACAGGCACGATTCGGTGCTGCGTCATGTTTCTAGTCATTAAGGAATACATCTCTCCCGCCAGAGTGAACAAAGTGAAATTAGAACATTTTACGCCTGAACATGAATGTCTGTTCTAATAGCAGTGTGTGGCATTGTATGGAGGGCAATGACTGTGTTGTTCATTCCTTTTTACTTTTTGAGGTCCGAGATGAAGGTCAGACACAAGCTGCTTCATCGAGTGTTGTGCCTACCTGCGAGAAAACGTTTGCTGTATTATATATATAAATGTGTAAACTAGGTTGCAAAGGTGTGACCAAAGGTAACCTAGGTTTGAACATTCAATGCGGGCAAATAGAATGACGCACTGCAATCATGATTGACTACGCGAGTTATATAAGGTTTTGCTGTTACTCGTAGGTACTGCGTTGTGAAAAGTTTCTATAGTTAGCCCGGTATGAACTGTTGAAGAGTAATGATGGCAAACAAAATCTATTCTCGCTGGCAGTATCCCCTTCGAGGCAGCCCTGAAATTTGCTGTCCCGGCTTGCATGAGCGTGCTCTTGTAAGTCGAAATGCACAAACAATTCTCTAGTAGCAAACGCTCGAAAACAAATGAAAAAATAGTAATGCGCTTACGTAAGTTCGTAAGTAAGTACTGCTTCTTGAAATACGAAACGTTATCTGGCAGCTACGTGTCGTGCTGTAAAACACGATGATCTGCATCGCGGTGCACCTGAAGGTAAAATTTTATTCAGTGTAGTGACGATAGGTCTGAATTATTTGGCTCACACATTGTTCCACCATGTGAGACTATGTAGTTTGACTGAACATAAAAGAGAACAGGGTTGAAAAGCGGGGAGAGGGGGGCGGGGAGGGGGAGGAAAGGGGGTGCGTGGAATCGAAGAAAGCTGAGCAATCGATGGTTTGCTGTTTGCTGCTTTGATGTCTCGGAATAATGCCTCTTGATGTCTCTGACTGGGCAGAACTCGTGTGAATGAGCGAGTGTTCTTTTCATTGCAAGAAACGAATCCTAAATGTTGTATTATATCGCGTTTTGTATCATAAATAATACGACACTAGCTAGTCAGCATTGTGAGATACGCCGCCGGG
The DNA here is from genome assembly GCF_013339745.2 of Dermacentor silvarum. NCBI lineage: Eukaryota > Metazoa > Arthropoda > Arachnida > Ixodida > Ixodidae > Dermacentor > Dermacentor silvarum. The sequence goes on from NW_023605525.1 coordinate 39,641, forward strand.
TACTCTTGTGTTATGAATATAATGCCTAAACGTAACAAGCCATTGTCAGAACCGTGAGGTGCCGCTCTATCAAAGGAAAAATAACACAATTCCGTCAGTGCCTCCACCTAAATGTTCTACATTGCGAAATATTTTGAAAGTCACACTCTTTAAAAATACTTATTGAAAACACAAAGAACTGCTAGAGAAATGTACTTTTTGTTGCGTGAAGTACGAGGCGGAGTAGAGTTTGAAAGTGGCAGAAGAACACATGCTCGAGAAATTAGTGATATAGGAAGACGTAGTAACAGATGTGTGATGTTCGGATATTAGATTCCTGACGTTCAATGTGGTATTCTCATTTAGATATCTCGCATTTCTGTTGGATGTACATATTTTGAAATTCGGGACATAATGGTTCATTGACGTAAGCATTACAAGAAAGAATTAGCTTATTTTATTTCTTGCGTTGGAACTTATACGTCTGCATATTCGCGTTGCAACTACATGTTAGGGTTTTTGGTAATGAACTACACCCTGAGCACTTTAGAAACGCAGGTCGTACACGCAAACATACACGCGAAGCGATATAACGTGAGACATTGCTCTGAAATCAATTATTGAACGCTTCGTCTGCTGACGCTATGACTTATTCTTTTTAGTTCAGTGAATTCTTTTCGAGGGACAGCATTGCGAATATCCAGGAGAAACTCGGCTTCAGTAACCACGCTTTCTTCAGCTATGCTCATCAGAATCCATCATTGATACTAAGTCCGGTAATGCATCTTATGATAGTTAACAACACGCTAGTCTTATGCTTGATCATCTACCGCGCTCAAGATATGACGCGAATAGTAGGCCAAAGGCTCTTCACTAAGAGTATGTGGGTGTATATCTGAAGTTTTCCTCAGTATTTCCAGCGACTGGCAGTACTAGTAGACAATTCTGGACAAATTGCTGAACTACTGATAGTTTGAGCAGAGCCGTTTTCAGACGTCATGGGCTGTTCGGTTCAATTGTGAAATGTATGCTCAGGTGTACGCCCACTTTAAATTCTGCTTTCTTGGTATAACAGCTATTTGTGAGGCCAGAAACCAAGTACCAGCACGGGTGCCACGTCGGAAAGCAAGAATTTTGCATTCTATTCACCATTTTCTATGATGGTGCCGTTTCCACGTTTTGTTGCCGCAGTGCCAATGCTACGTAATAACAGCCATCTAACAGTACGGGGGTGTCGTCGAAGCTTCGTTTTACAGATTGAGTTCCTGAAAAAAATGTCAAGCCACATGTGCCAAGCGTAACGATGCCAAAGAAAGCGGGTACAAGAGCAGACGTTTGCAAAAGCACACGAACGCAGCACAAAAGGAGGGAAAGAAAAAGAACACTCGATTTGCATATTACAAAAAACGACACTTCTTCTGTGACCGACCCAGTATATTGCTGACTGCCAGCGTTACATGCCGGCTTACGCGATAATTTCACTCAACTGCATATGCGAAAGAAGACTGGAAATCTGCCCCTACGGCAGACACAGGGTGAATAGAACGAAGCGGGCAAGTCCGTGGAAGTCTTTTCTCTCCAATGTCTCTTTCCCTCTGCAACTCTGTTGCGGTTATTTACAGCAGGGCCATGCATGGAGCGGGGAGTTCACAGCAGTCTATATGGCGTAGGAGCAGGCAGGTGAAGACCTCGAACGTGAGGCCCGTGCCGTACGCAGCCCGAAGCGCAGCGTGGGTGCGATGCTCTACGCAGAAACGTCAGCGATGGAAGCAGCCTTGATCGCAGCATGAAGCAAAACAAGCGTTCGAAGAGCTCCCTACGGGGGTATCGGCCGCGCTTGAGACGCACAGAGCACACGCGCACACTGAAGTCACCGCGGGGACTTGAGAGGCCCAGCGCTCCGGTCTTGCCATCGCGATCGTGACGCAGTTCGCCGTGCGATGAAATGAGCAAGTGTGCTGTTAATACTGGAACAAGGGTGGAACTCTTTCGCTAGCTGCAGCGCAAAACAAAGACGGCGCATCGACACTCCCTGCTTCGGCGTGCCTGAGCTGTGCCAGCAATGTTGCAATGATAACAAGGAAAAAAAAAGACTTTATGTCAATGAAAGCGTCCTCTGGTGGTGCCGAGAAAATAATTGCAAATGCGCCATAGGGTCGCTTTGGTCTCTTGCGGGAAGCAGCAGTGATGCTCTTGGAGGTGAGCTGTTGTCCTGGTGCTAGTAAGTGCAGCGGGGCTGAACGTCGCGAAAACTCCGCGATGCCATGAAACTCGTGCGATGTCGCACTTTTTCTCTCTTGCTGGAACTGGAACGAAGCGCAAGGCGCGTGGTCTGCATCTAAGGTTAAAGCAACGCCGCTACTGAAAAAATGTTATACGGCAGCCCGCAGGGGGGCTACACGTCCTGCGCTGTGCAGCGCTGAGATCTTCTCCGAGTGTGGTCTGGTTGATTGTTTCCCCGACAGAATCTCTCGAGAAACGATGCAAGCCAGTCAGACTCGTCTGAGAGGGGCCGCGAAAGAGCAGCCGGGGCCCTCCACGAAGGCGCGGTTCCCCACTGACTAGAGCTGGACGGGTGGTGAAGGACAGCTATGCGATCGGATACACTGGCTACAGTTCCGTCGAGAGCCTCCGGCGCAGGGATTCTTCCACATCGATGACGTGGTCGGGCCTCCCGGGCGACGCCGGCACCTCCGAGAATTCGGTGGACACTTGCCAAGAGCGCGAGGACAGAGTGGCCGACGGCACGAGATGGTCCCTGGACACACTGAGCAGGGCACTGTCCTCTGACGACGAAGCGATACAGCGGCGCGGCGACGGATGCCCGATGATGAACTTGACCCTCTCCTCGTTGGACGAGCCCGAGGAGTAGCCCGAGTTCGGGGGAGGCGAGCCCGAGTCGGCCATCTTGATGAGCATCTCTTCCAAAAGGCTGCAGTCCGTCTGGGAGCCCTGATGCGACACGCGCAGTTGAGACTGCGGCGTCGTCGCGCTGAAAGGCGGCGGGCTCTGCAGCAGGCCGTTGGGCGACCCCAGCGGCGTCTGATGCTGCTGCTGTTGCTGCGTCGGCGGCAGCTTGACGCCTCCGGGCGGCGGCGTGCCGGGCGACCGCGTCGCTAGCTGTGCGCACCCGCTGCACAGCTGCTGAAGGAGACGGGCGCTGGCGCGCAGCTCCTGCGTCAGGCCGCCCACGTCTTGGGAGACGCTCTTGAGCTGCGCGTCCAGCCGCTCCACGCTGCCCCGGAGCTGCTCCATCTCGTCGCGAAGCTCGAATAGCTCCACGGAGCGGCCTGCGAGTCGGACACGGGCACACACGTCAACGGACGAGTACTAATTTGTGCCGCGCTTGCACAGGATGCAACACTGACGATAACAAGCGTCGGGTTTTATTAAATAATCAATTACTAAGTTAATAAATTATTCAATGAATAAATCACTTGGAATGTACCTAGGACCATCTTTTAGTTAGTGTAACCTTAAGAAACAGCAACAGTTCAGGATGGATTCTAGTAAACGGGTGTAGCTGATATTTTAGTTGAGATTAAGATGAAGCCGTGGACTCGGGATGGTTGTGTAATGCGAAGAATAGTAACAGAATGTGTGACAAGGGAAACTAAACACAGGTGAAGAAGGCAGGGTATCAGGTGGTGTGCGGTGACATTGGGGAATTTTCATGCATATGAGGAGGTCTGACGCACGACAGGGGAAGTTGAAGATCTGTGGAAGGGGCCTTTGTCCTGATGTGATCATAGAATCTGATGATGGTGATGATGACCATCTTGTGGAAAGAAAAGTTAGCCAACGTAATGAAGCCCTTAAAATTGTGACAAGCGACAGAAGAATTTACAAGCTACCCGGCGGAAGCAGCAATCGAATACTCTCCCAGAAGATGGTACTAGCCCACCAACATGGTCATCAGCCACCACTAACTCCATCTAATCTATCTGACTGCCATATCTAAGTCTAAGAATTTCAAGACAGCCACTAATATATACGTATTCATATCTGTTGATGTTCCTCCTCAATGTGAAGCCGTCAATGTATCATTGAGTGTATGAAAACTAATAAATACAAACCTAGATGCGGCAATGTGGCGACGGGTCGCAGCTTTTCCATGGCTACGGACGTGGGCGTGCGGAAGGGCGAGCTGAGGGCCGACGTGCGCCTGGCGAAAGGCGCCGCTTCGGTGCGGCCAGCCACGGGCACCTGAGGCGCCTGCGGCGCAGGCGTGCGGCTAGGTACGGTGGTCGCGGGAGGCTCCCACGAGTCCTCCTTGAGCTTGGCGCCGGTCTCCTGGCCGTTGGACACGGGAGAGCCCGGCGCCGTCTCGTCGCTGCCCGTCTCCTCGTCGTCTTCAGATATCGACGGCAGGGTTAGTGAGCACACGCCGTTTGTCTCTTCCGCCTGCGCCGAGAAAAGAGAGAAACATTTTTTTTAAGTGGGTGCCGAAGATGTTTGACTGGCGATACAGCTAGCATGATGCTTGCTCTAAATGACAAGGGTGATATATATGAAATGATCCATTCATACATACATGTATATATAGTACCAATCGCACAACGATACAACTGTGCACTTTAAACTTGTACGTTTCGAACACAGCTGCGGTTAAAGGAAGATTAAGACAACTTTCTCGCTCTTATTTGTAAAAGAAAAGCAGTGTTGTGTTAGTTGAGTGAGAGCCCGAATGGTACCGCAATTAAATAATTAGAATTGGTTTTCTAAGCTATTCACAATTTAAACTGACCTCAGCGCATGAAAGACACCGCTATAGGTTATGAGTTAACTTTCCCGTGCTTCAGAATTCGCACGTCATGAACTCAGCCTCGCATAAATGATGTGCCAAGTAAGACGAAAGAAGGCATGCTAAGAAGCATGTGCGCACAACGTGGTGGCTGTGCGGCTAGCCATAAGACGAGTTGTTGAAGAGCACGAAGCTGAGGGTTTTCTTTGCGACCAAAGCGACCGCATCGAATGTTGGTGGAATGCGAAAAACATTGACATCTTGATTAGACGCACGTCATTACAGATTACCAGGTCACCAATACTAATCGGGAGCCCTCCTATAACGGAGCCTCATAGCCACGATGTTGCTTTGGGACTTAATCCTGTATATTATATAGCATGTATGAGCATAGACGGAGAACGAGAACACCGAACAGCTTGTCCTGTGTTATCGTTCTTCATCCGTTGGTTACGCACTCTGTGTAACGTTCTTTCTTGAGCAAGAGGGCCAGGGATTTCACGATAGAGCAGTTTATCTTCTCCACCTATGAATGCAGCTTGAAGTTGAGGACTGCAGTCCGAACTTGGCATTGTGAACTTTCTAAGGCACTCGTCAATTTCAGCTTGTGCGTCTGAATTACGAATAAATTGAGATTTTTTGGTGAGTGTGTGGTTCGTGTACCCTTGCTCACGGGTGTACGCAGTTATGTACGCCCAACTATTCTGTCAGCACATCTTTATGTGCTCTGGGGCATTAAATTCAATGAATAAATCAGGGGCAAGCGCCCATGTCGTGCAAAACGCAAGGAATATCTGTAAGTCTTTTAGCGCAGTACAAGATGCATGAAGCGCGTTAGGGTAATCATTGTGCTGCTCCACTCAGTGAGTGAGTACGAACTTTATTGAGGTCTCGAGGAGAAAGAATTAAAGCGGGGCCGGGAGCCCCGCTCATGCACCTTTTGTGACACGCAAAGAAAGAAAGGCGAGAAAACCACATCGACAGCACATTCATTTTTTCGGAGCCGCAAAGTGAATACAGTGTCTGTGTCCTCATTGTTCCAGGGCTCTGCAGCAGCTCGTTGTTGCGTGTTGCCCTCAAAATTGCTCTATGAGAAAAAAGAAAAGAAAAATGAGGACACTGAGGAGCAAGAGTTGTCTCTTCTCCCTGACCCATTAGAACACCGCAGTTCGTTAAAGGACATTAGTGTTTCACTAATATTGTTCCAGGGAGTTGTAATCGTGATCCTCGAAGAGAGGGAGCCGTGGCATAAAGATAATCCATCCGACAGTCAATGAAAGTGAGGTAATTCTCGAATACATATCGGGAACTCATTTTGTTCTTACATGGAAGGCAATATGTAGGAGGAGGAGAAGCAGCGAGGTGGCTTACCTCGTTCTCGTAGCCTTCCCTCAGGTTGTAGGTGAGGTCGTGCACGATGTCGTGGCAGAAGCTTTCCGCGAACTCCGGGTATAGCTTGAGCACTTCGAGCAGACCCGGGATGAAAAGGCACTTGAGGTCGCAGTAGGTCAGGGCCTTGACGTCGCTGCTTGACTTCATGACGGTCTCTGTACCGGCCGTCAATGAAATGTCGCTGCCCACAAGGTCCCCCTTGCCTGCGCGACACATCATGCAGTGTCACGTAAAAACAGCAGCGAACACTTACTCACGAGCAACACTATAATCCGGTTTGTAACAATGTTTACGTAGGAGAGACAGTCGTTTGTTAAAGATACACATGCTACACATGCGTAGGAAGATGTTGACGCACTTCAGAGGCGCCGGTGGCTTGGACATGTGCAGAAAGAAAAATACACAATGAAGAATAAAGTCAGAGTGGTAGGCAGGAAAGCACCGAATCATACTTTATGTCAGTGGCTCTGAAATATCCACAAGACGTACTAAAATGGGTTCCGGTTTGGTTGCTACACTGAATCACATATGTAGCACTTCATACACTCGTTTCTGTGCTTGGTACAAGGGTTGTTTGGTTCGGTAAGCATCTCTGCTACTCTAATTGTCGCCTCAATATTATAAGCACGATGAACATCGCTACGAACAAATCACTGCGACGATGGAATGTCTATAGCCATCGCTATTGAAGCAAGGAGCGACTCACACACTTGATGTAGTGTACAAAGGTGTTGAACTTAACTAATGGCGCAGTGCAGTACTAAAAGGAATGGAAAGAAAAACTCTGAATCATTTAATACTGTTAAATTATTTTCACCCTAAATTTCTATTTTAATTCTCTTGACGGAAAAAAGTTCATTGCAAGATAAAATGAAGGCCGAAGTTTACTGTCTTGAACTTCGCGTCGAAACTTCAAGGGCGGTATGTCAGTGCAACGCCATCGATTTCGAACTATACTCACAGGCGTGTAAATTGGTTGTGTTTTCCAGTGGTCCTACCGGCTGCTATAACTACGCGTGTTCATGTATCGGAGCACTCTCGAATGTTGCGCCTATTCTATATACGTGCCCCATCAAAACAAAGCATCTCTCTCTCTATCTCTCTCTATAGCAAGGGAACCTTGTCCAACCAGATTGCATGCGCGTCGCGAATAGCGTTCTACGTTCTGGAACTTACGTGAGCACCAGCGATTACGCTGGAGCATGCGATGAGTCATGTATATAAATCCGACGCGTTTGACCCATGAAGCATGCAAATTTTGACAATCTACGACCATGATCGCCGCTATGGTTGTGATATTAGTGTTAATTGCTTTTCTGAGCACAAGTTCACCCAATAAAGAGTTACTTCCAAGAATAGAGGCATGAAGAAAGGGGACACCCTCCGACTGGTCAGAAGCCTGATGGTGGGCAGAATCACATACAGCCTGCCCTACTGCCATATCACACAATCCGAGACGAAACAGGCCGACACGCTCTTGAGGATGGCTTTCAAGACCGCTCTCCGCCTGCCAATGGGTACATCGACTGAGAATTTATTGGCACTGGGGTTACACAACACCCTCAGCGAACTCACAGAATCTCTTCACGTCTCACAACAACAGAGACTTGCGCGGACTCACACGGGCCGGCAGGTCCTACGAACCTTGGGCTTAAAGCCACAACATTACGAACCCAAGAAACTTGCACGATACCTCGTTACGTCCAGGACAGGTATCACATTGCCCCAATACCACGCAACATGGACCCTAACCTATACTCCGGCAGGAGGAGAGAGATGGCCCTGTACATAGAAAAAACATTCAGGTTCCATGCCACGGCCCGTTTTACGGACGCTGCCATGCACGGGACGAAGAATAAGGGCGCAGTGGCAGTGGTCTGCGACCGCTGAGGCCATGTTACCTCCGGTGCATCGACCCGCCCCTGCACGATCACGGAAGCCGAAGAGCTGGCCATCGCGTTAGCCATCTGCCAAGGCCAACACGCAAACAAACCACTGACGATCCTCACGGATTCCCAGCAGGCCTGCCGCAACTTCTTACGGGGAAGAATCCCAAGACCTGCTGCACAAGTTCTAGCCCAAATACCCAAGGAGAACACTGAGGACATCATCAACCAAACCATTATCTGGATACTGGGCCACGGTGGCATCACGGATAACCTGTATGCCGACAGAGCAGCTCGAGGATTTGTACATAACCGATCACTCATCACGCCGACTGCAGATGACCCTGACCCGGTTGATCCCGAGTATTCAGCCATCCTGAACTGCCACAGAGGGAGTCGCTTGCAATATCCACCACCCCATCGAAAACTAAAGATGGAGGATGCCGCTGCCTGGCGTAGGCTCCAGACGGGCACTTACACGAACCTACACATATTACATCGCATACACCCCACAGCCGTGGTGCGGGGCTACACCTACCCTATACCACATTACGTGGGAGTGCACGCTACACAACATAGAACACCACGACACGAACATCACGAGGGAGCAATAGGAGGCACTGCTTGTCGAGCTCGGCCCTCGACGACCAGCTCAAGCTGGTGCAGAGAGCAGAGAAGATGGCAAGAGCCAGCGGAGCCCTGGACTAGGGGCCCCGGCCATTAGCGATGCCCCTTTGGGGCAACACAAAACTCGGATTATTTTTCTAATAAAATCTATCTATCTATCTATCTATCTATCTATCTATCTATCTATCTATCTATCTATCTATCTATCTATCTATCTATCTATCTATCTATCTATCTATCTATCTATCTATCTATCTATCTATCTATCTATCTATCTATCTATCTATCTATCTATCTATCTATCTATCTATCTATCTATCTATCTATCTATCTATCTATCTATCTATCTATCTATCTATCTATCTATCTATCTATCTATCTATCTATCTATCTATCTATCTATCTATCTATCTATCTATCTATCTATCTATCTATCTATCTATCTATCTATCTATCTATCTATCTATCTATCTATCTATCTATCTATCTATCTATCTATCTATCTATCTATCTATCTATCTATCTATCTATCTATCTATCTATCTATCTAGACTCACAGTTGTAGGGGGGGGGCGGCGGCCATGTCTGGTTCTTAACCCCGTCACTACAATGAAACAATGCTTTCTCGTACTTGAGTCGCTCTTGCGCAGGAAAAGTTATAAAAAATGCTAAGTTGAGTTTTTTGTTCTATTTTGAATGCAGTGTAGTCCTTCCAAGCCCGAACACGATTAACTAGACCCGAGTAAACAGCACCAAAATCTATGACGTCACGGTGAGCTGGCCGGGGAACGTCATCGCGACGTCGCCACCCATCTTCCGTTTCTGTGTCTGGCTTACCAAGCTTTCTCTCCAATTCTGGACGTTTTGATATTGCGGAAGTCTAATTTACTAATTTGCATTCTACCGGTGCTAACACATGGGGCAGAAACTTGGAGGTTAATAAAGAAGCTCGTGAACAAGCTAAGGATTGCACAGAGAGCGATGGAACGAAAAATGTTAGGCCTAACGTTAAGGGACAGGAAGAGAGCGGTGTGGATCAGAGAACAAACGGGGGTATCCGATACTCTAGTTGACATTAAGAGAAAGAAATGGAGCTGGGCAGGCCATGTAATGCGTAGGATCGATAACCGGTGGACCGTTAGAGTTACAGAATGGGTACCAAGAGAAGGGAAGCGCAGTCGAGGACGGCAGAAAACTAAGTGGGGTGATGAAGTCAGGAAATTTGCAGGCGCAAGTTGGAATCAGCTAGCGCAAGACAGAGGTAATTGGAGATCGCAGGGAGAGGCCTTCGTCCTGCAGTGGACATAAAACATAGGCTGATGATGAATTTACTAATTCGCTGTTCCTATTTAGTGTTGCTTCAATATATTGCTATTGTAGAAGTGTAATCTACTAATTTAACTTACTATTACTCTTCAATGTCCCTTTAACATATGTCTTGGTATACCGTACCTAAGATGGCGACGACCATGCTCTCCTGGAGCACCTCCATGGATCCGTTGCAGACGAGGTGTATGTAGGAGAGGGCGTCCCCCTTGTGCACCAGGTACTCGCCGGGTGCGCAGAAGTTGCTGCGCACGTGTCGCGAGAGGAGCTTGAGGCACCCCTGCGGCGCCGGCTCGAAGATGGGCAACGAGAGGATCTCCTTGTGCAGGTGCATGGACACGTCGCCGAGTAGCTCGTCGGGGAATTCGCGGAGCACGTCGCTCGGGTCGATGCCGTTGTTGAGCGACCAGGTGGTCTGGAAGAAGTCCATCATGCGCTGCCGCAGCTGCTTGGGGAGCTGATGGAGCCGGAAGAAGTCCTTCAGGTCCCGCAGCTTGGTCTGATACAGCGACCGCCGCGCGTACATGCGTTGGATGATGGCCGTCACGTTCCCAAACACCACGGCGTGCATCAGCGCTGCAGGGTGAGGGAAAAGAAAGTGTAAAGCGAGACACGTTATGTAGCGTCTTGTTTCTCGTTCTCCTCGCACATTCGGGGTAGCGAGAAACCTTGGAATGAATTTGGTGCTTTTGTCGGGGTGCGATGACCCTAAAGGCAGCTCATTGATCTCTTCGCTGTCTCACGCATCTATCATGATACTAACATGTAACGGCATGCCAGAACTATAGCTCTGCTAACCGCGTCAGTTTTAATTAAACCTGCTCTATTACCGATATGTTTCGGGCTATATTTTTTCCAGCTAGTTTGTCGGGGGTGAAGAGAGAGCTAGAGGAAAAGAAAAGGCAGGAATGGTAACTAGACTTTGTCGAGTTCGCCACCTTACACGTAGATAACCGCGTAGTCGTGGGTGAGGCATTCGAATGTGATAGTGCCCGCCATAAGAGACCTGATATTATGTATCTACGTTCACCTGAACGCGTGAAACGCTCGCTGCACTTATTTTTGTTCGTTTCCACCCCACCAGTATCATTCATGACAAGTATGCATTCACGCATGAATCAGCTCTATAGCGACAGTTTTCATGCCATAACTAGAACTGCAGAAGCGTACGCATTTGGGGTGGTTGGTCGTGACTTAAGTACCTTTTCCCGCTGTTTCTGCTCGAATAAATAGAAAGCCAGCTTGGCTGCAGAGCGTCCTTCCCGTGAGCCCAGTTACGTGGCGCGTCTTTCAAATGTCGTGTATAATGCTACATACGCTCGTCTCTGCGTGCATGGTTTCACACCGGCTTATGTATAGGTGCAGCTGAACACAGGATCAGGTGTTTCACCGTCGTGAAAGTAGAAAAAAAAACTAAAAAATATTTATTTGTTACCACCTTTTAAGACAAGCTGCAGTGCAGAAATGCGGACTTCTGTTCGTGAAATTTTTCTCCTTTATTGACATTCTTCTTTTTATGCCTATTCTTATCCATGTCTGTTTAAACGCAACTCTTTTTTTAAAAGAAAAGATGCAAAAGCTGCGCCAACATTTAGAGTCAGATTACACCAATCGCCGGGCGCATGCAAAAAAGCCCGCCGTGGCGTTTTCTCATCTGGGTGTTCACTTTTTTAAGGTTCAGGTGCATAAAATCAAGCCAAGAAAAAAAAAATGCAATTGGAATCGTTCGTAGGCATCTAAATTCCTATCTGAACGCTAGGTGCGATGCACGCAGATAATAACAAGGAATATTTGCGCATACATAGCACAGCCTGCAAAGCAAAAAAAAAAAAAAAAGAAAAAAAAAGAAAGGACAGGAATACATGTGTAAAGGAACTAGTCTGCTTCGTGACACAAACACTGTTCGCTTGTCTACGCGCAGCGTGTCGTGAATGCGCTCACCTCCTATGAGCATGGTCAGGATGGAGAACACCTTCTCGGCGTTTGTGTTGGCCGCTACGTTCCCGAAGCCCACGCTGGTGAGCGAACTGGTGGTGAAGTAGAGCGCCGTGATGTAGGTGGCGGCCATGTCGAGGGGTCGCAGGACGTCGTATTGCAACTTCATGGAAAGCTGGTTCAACCAACCTGCATCAGTCGCGCGAAGCGGTTGAGTCTAGGCGGAAATGTTGGTTTCCTTGAGCTATAATTTCTCGCTACCTGCTATTGCAAAAGCACCATGCCGGTATTGAATGAGAGTGTGGAGGAGAGAGAGAGAGAGAGAGAGAGAGAGAGAGAGAGAGAGAGAGAGAGAGACAGGGACAAGAAAAGGTGACGTCCTGTGATGAAAGAAGCGCGCCTGTGCAGAGAAGGGAAGAATGCAACGCAAGGATGGGGGAAACGGCAATACGCGAAGTGTCTCGAAGAGTTCAAACCTTGCACGAGGTAGAGGCCCGTAACAATTGTTTGAAATTATAAGCGTAAGTACAGAGTGTTTTTAATATTTATTTCCTTCTTAACTTACAGGGTACTCTTTTATTTATTTCAAAGTTTGCCCTGCGGCATTGCAGGTTACTTTGGTGCGAGAAATAGCTTCAAAGCTGACTGCACGAATGAATTCATGCTCAAGTAGGAGTTGAATCTACTTGCTCTTTCTTCACTTAAACTGCGGTGCTTGCTCTGGTCAGTGCGTGGCCGAAATTGTTTGTTCCTTTTACGACAATTTGGTATAACATTTCTTGTGCTATCCGTACACTGCATGAGGCAGTACGAGACAGTGCTATATTCAGTATTCGCAAACTGCGACAGGCTTCAGGTCAAGTTTCATGGTTGGGCTTCCTTATATAACTGATTGCCGATTCCAGGACAGCGGTAAAAAAATATCAGGGCACGGGATGGTGCAACCCTAGCTCACTGTATCCTTGGCACGAAGCTGTCAGTTTCTAACGCACTTCACAAAAAAGCTTGCCCATAGTAAATCACGGTAAAATATTCAACCAACCATGTCGAATCATGGTAAAATATTTAACTAATCATGATAAATCAGAGACAATCATTCGAGAATCACGAGCGAACCCAAGAACGGTACATTTCATGACATCCATTGCCGTGCTTTTGTTCTGTACTGCAGTGTAGAGTGAATATACCATCTTGCTGCCGAGAGCATGCGGTATACGGAGGTCAAGACACTTGGCTAGAACTCACGAGGGGCTTTCTACGGACTACCCTGGCGACATTAACGAGACGTCTTGTCCCATCTCGCACTGTTAAGTCGCCTAATGCTTTGACAGCCGCTCTGGCCGTCAGGAGCGTGTTAAGCCAAGTGTCTTACCTCTGTACAACGCACGTCCAGAGCAGGTGTGCTATCCAATTGAGAGAGATCACCTGTGACACCAGAGATAAATCTAACACCATAAAAGAACGTGCCGAGGAAGTGCCGATCTTTTTTTACGTCTCATAGATACCGCCCGTTAGGAGCGCGTTCTAGACAAGTGTCTCGACCGCTGTACAACGTATGTCCAATGTAGCTGTGCTACTAAATTAAGAGATGTCACTGTAAATGCAGAGCTAAATCTAACATCATAAAACAATGTGCCGAGGAAGTGTTTAATTTTTTTAATGCCTCGTGGATACCGGAATGACTATACAGGAGACGACAGAAATGCGGCAGTGACGACATGCAGCAGCGGTACTCACTGATGTTGTTGTTTGGGTATGACTCCATCTCCTGGACTGCGATGACAAACCATATGCATGCGAGCCAGTGCGAGACGAGCGTGAACATGAGCATGAGCAGCGTGAGGACCACTACGCTGTACTGCGAGTATCGGTCCATCTTCTGCAGCAGCCGCGCAAGGCGCAGCAGCCGCGTCAGCTTCAGTAGGTGCAGGTACATCTGGTTGTCCTGCAGAGGGAACCACGACAAAGAGTACTCTTTCAACGAAGCTGTGTGAAGTGGGGAACAAAGCTTGTTGGTCAAACCTGTATGAAGGTGACAGCACGTGAAAGTGGCTGATGTACATGACGTTGTACATTCTAGAGTTCACTAATATTCGAGCAGGGGAGCGAGATGACGTGCACGAGTACCGTCTGACTGCAAGAAGTTCGAGGCTAAGCTGGAAGGACCACCATGTTCAAATGCTAAGACCAGATAATTCAAAGATGGCAGGAGTCTAAGCATACTTCTTAAGTTTAAGTAGTTTACCCGAACAGTGTTCGACAGTAAAAACTATCGCCATATCGAAAAGAATCTATTGCGTCTGAGCTTATAATGCACTGTATTAATGCAGAACACCTACGCAAGCGACCTTCGCTGGAGTCGTGAACATTCGCTGGAGTCAAACAACTGATGGGTCGGTTTGTAGCCCCTGCACTTCTGTATGCCCTGTAGGTCCCATTGCATGCACCCATTGTTTCGTCTTTCCTTGCATTCTTCTTCACTTGCTACAAAAGTGAGAAACACAAAACCTTGATGTCTCCCCAGCAAACGCTCTGCAAAAAGAAACAAGATAGTTTACATGTTCCATTCTCCTACGCTAATCAAATATAGCGCCGGTAAAAACTTGTTACCATAGCTTCGTCGATCGTTATCCTTCGGCAGCCTCCAGCTAAGTGCTTTTTTCCCCCTCCTGAATCGTTTGGGTATGGCGGGATGTAATTCCCGATTATCGTATATACGACCGGGATTTTTATCGCAAATTATCCGCACAGCAGAGACACCACTGGCAGCGTTTCTTAAGCCTCGCCACAGGACGACCTCCTCTCGATTAAGCTCGAGAATAGAAGGTGCTCAGCGTAAGAGAAACACCGATTGCGCCAAGACGCGCAGCTTAAACTTTGAGAGAGACTCGAGCTAATTATAGAGCCGCCGCTTGCGCAGGGTGCTAGCATGAGACTCGTTTATAGGATGTTGTCACGCTTGTATATTTTTTAAACATTTCTGACCAGTTACTTGCGCAGAGAAAGCAACGAACGCCGCAGACTCAATCGAAAGTGCTTCAACTGCGCATTAAACGTTCGCCTGCTAAATACGTAATGGTCCCGCATGGCGAGAGAAAAAAAAAAGGTGCATGTGATGCAAGCGGGAAGAAAGGTCGAGTTCAGTTAAGGAAAATCGCCTTGGGAAAAAACGAAAGAAAGGATGAAATCCGCGTAATCCGTTCTTTCGCTGCTGTACGGATTTTGTTCTTGCACAATCTGTGTAGCCTTTATCTTTGGATTTGCTTCTCTCACTCGGATTGCTGTGACGGAACACGGGTTGGCGGGGATTTGAACAGCATGACGCTCCAGTCCAAGTGCACTTTTCACGGTTGACATAATCTACTTGGGAAACACATGCATGGCTAAAACAGAGTCTGACAGATGAGCGATTTCATCTCACTTTATAGTTTGTTAAAGCATGTAACGCGAACACAATGACGCAGAAGCGCTAGCGCATTAGGGTGCTCCAGTGACAAGAGATCATCATCATCATCATCATCATCATCATCATCATCATCATCATCATCATCATCATCATCATCATCATCATCATCATCATCATCATCATCATATCATCATCATCATCATCATCATCATCAACCTTTATTTATGTACACTGCAGGACGAAGGCCTCTCCCTGCCAAAAAAGAAGTTATTAAGGGACCCTGAGGGAACTAACTTCCGTATTCAGAAATGTAACTTGACTTGAGCTTGAAACCTACGCTTGACTTAAATTAAATGACGCCTGTCGTGAAAGCACTAAATGAAGTGCAAGGAGCGTATTCGGCAAGTTCGCGCCAGGCGTCACTTACATCAAGTCAAGCGTGGTCTTCAATTGTTAAGATGCATTTCTGAATACGGAGGTAAGAAGCGAGTGGAAAGTGTTGGTAAGGTTACTTGCTTGGCGAGCAGGATCGTGACATTTAGAGGAACAAATTAGCGCTGGTAACGTCGGAGCACAAGAAGCAGATAACTGTACGGGACGAACGCTTGTCCTGTGGATGAATGCTCGCAAGAAGCTCTTCCAACTGCCCACTGTTACGGTTGGTATGCCGCCTTGTTTTCTGTGCCGGTTTATTCCATGCAGTAGCCGTCGTTATTGAGAGGTTTTGCAAGCAGCTCCAGTTTGCGAGCTCCACAATCTACTACGAATTGTGCGTTCGCACTTATTTTGTCTCGACATGCGCGATACGGGCGTTAAAAGATGCCGACTTGACGATTTAGCGAGAGCCTGTAGCAAGCTATTATTTGGCACACAGTACAGGGACATCTTGTCCATTGTTTTCGAGTCAGTTTAGCGTTGTAAAGAGTGGAAACATAATTCTGGTGCGCCTTCGACTCCCCCTACGTATTTTAATAATAAGAATTACACGGCGGTGCCATGGTCATTGCACGCCCCTTTTCCGTATCTTTCGCCATGGCGCGATAAGGGCAGTGGCCGAGTATCTTTGACATAACCAGTGGTAACTAAATCATTTAGAAGGGACTATGATCAGTAGGTTTTCTTGAACGCAGAGCTTTGATATGCTGTGAGCTTAGTGAGAGATATTATAAGGCGTAACATGTCCAAGTGCTACGGCCTGTGCCCTGGCGTAAGCTGCCGTGAACGACAGCAACAGCTGTAGGGGTTTTGAAAACCAGAATTAAGGATCGAGAAACGTAATGCACAAACAAGAGTAAGCTGGCACTGATGTCTTGCCTCCTTGCTATAGATAGGAGTTTTTATAAAGCAAGTGTTCCAAACACACACGTTTGACTTATGCTGCGGGCTTGCTGCGCTTTAAGTGAACATTACCTTATAATTAGAATTAAACTCCAAGTTAAAGATTGCTGCTCTTTCTTTCTTTCTTGTCATCCCTTCCGCAGCAGAGCACGCAACCTGTCTAAACCACCGCGTTTGCAGTCGGAGCGAACGTTCGCCGTTAAGCGAACTATCGCCCGGAGCTGGGATTGACAGGCGTGTTTACAGAGCCAGTCTCACCGGAGCAGCGGCACTCACTTTTTTTTTGTCCGTTCGGCCCTTTAACGCTCCACGCGACTTCAGACCATGCGGGAAAGCGCGTTTCCCGACCGCTAAGCCCCCTTCGAGTGACCGTGTGACAGGGACATCGTCGGCCCGTTGGTTGGACGCACCCAGCAGAGAAGCGGCCGTTTCGTGCCCAGTGGACCGTTGTCCGTGTTTGCCCGTTCTGCTTCATCGGTATAAGCCGGGCCGTCAGGTACGACTAGCGCAGCGCTGCTGGCTTTAGTGGGTGAGGCAAAGAAAAAGAAAGGGCGGTTCAGAAAACGAGTGGAAACACACCGGCTCAACGAACAACTAACGTTGCTCGACGCAAAACAAACCCGGGATTATTTCTGCAGAAAGTCGCCGCGGCGAATACCGGTGAAAGGAACGATGGGCTGACCACGTTCATTACCGGTCGCACTTTCCTTCCTCTGACCCTCCTTAGAAGGCACGTCGTACAAACGAAGCTAGCTGTGGCAGTGCGAATTCGGGATGTGGCGTCGCCGGCGTGATTCACTTAGAGATGGGAGGCGACTAAGAAGCAGGTTTCTGCCTAATAGGGATACCGAACTATGAAGTCAGCAGCAGCCTCTTCACGTCCTGCAAGAGAGAGGGTATATATATTGCGTTGGGAAGAAGAGGGTTCTTCTTTCCTCCGCTCCAACCATTCCTTGTTTCGCTTTCTTCTTGTATATACTCTATACACTCCGCCATGACTTCTCTTCCTCGGTCGTACGTAACGCCGTTAAGTTCGATCTCCAGCCCTCGTCGCCTCGCCCGAAGTTGCCTTGCGCGCGTGGCCGTGCGCGTGCCTTTTGTGTTTTTCCCGGTTTCTTTCGTATTCTTGCGCGCGTGCACTCTCATTCGCGCAATTTAGCGCGCGTACCACCCGAGTGTCGCGTTGCGCATCCTATATTACAGTCAAGGATAAACTAGCAGGGCGACGTGTGTCGCAAGGTGGTTGATAATCGAATTACTCAAAACGAGAACTCGGTTGGCACATTACACTTGTATACCTGGAAGACGCGCGCATTGCCTGTGTAGCTTGGAAGGCAGGATAAAAGAGAGAGAGAGAAAGAGAGAGGGATAAAAAGGCCGGGCATAGCTATAGGGTGCGGCAGAAAATGCTCTTGGAAACGTGCAGGAAATTCGGCGCGTTCGCTGCAGTGTATTTTGTTCATTCTTGCTCCCTTTTTTCTTCGGGTAAACAGGTCTTTTCGCTGCCGCTGTTCTTTTTAACCACCTTCGGTTCGCCGAGAGGGCAGGATTGATTTCCTTTTCTTCCTTCGCGAGCCGTGCCTTGTTCCTCGTTCACGACGCTTCGTTATAGCGCGTTCGCGCTATGCTGTGTTGGCTCGCGAGCTTGTTTGCGCGACAAACAAGCCCGATGCTGTTGGAAGGAACCCGCGGTACTGGAATTCTGCAGTGCTTCCTTTCGTTTTCACTCGCAGCCACCTTACTCCGTTGCTTCTCCTCTTTTCTTCTTGATTTTCACGACCTGCTAGTTTTCTGTGTGCGAGGTTGCCGTCTACTCCTCACTGCTGAGACCCGTAATGTTATTTTTGGGCTCCCTGTTTGGATGAGCTATTGGGAGTACCGCGCCTCGAATTGTTTATTCGGTCGGCCCGCCCGTTCTTCTCTCTCTCTCTCTCTCTCTCTCTCCACCTTCCCTATATTTTCTCTGCCGCTTCGTCGCTTCCCAGTGGATTTATCCCTTCCCCCCCCCCCCCCCCCCTCCTTCACTGCCTTTTCTGTCTCTTTTTCTCTTTTTTTAGAAAAGAGAAACCTCTTCTCCTGGCTTGTCCGTTCGCACGTTCTCTTTTTCCTGTATTCCACTCGCCCCAGATCTGCCCCCGTTTGCCGAACGCACCTGGGTTTCGTTTAGGGCTTCGGTTGTTTATCGCACATAATGCCACCGCCGCAAGCCGTTCCTCCGGTATAGAAATAATGCTATGCGTATATAGAGAGTACTTATTTGCAAGGCAAAACATCCGCAGTTTCCGCGTATTCGTGCGCTTGAAAAGGGAGCGCGATGGGAACAGCGCAATGGCGTGGTGTGCACTGCGAGTAGTGGCGTTATAGGGCGCAATGCGCAATCCACCACCCGCCGTGGCAGGCCAACGTCTCCTAGATAGCACAAGGCCTGTGCGCTTCGATCCGTGACGTCATGCAACCTTTCCCGACTGCCATAGAATCAAATGGGGATGCTCACCGCTTTCGTCATGCCAGGCTTGGTAATGAAAATTTCGGTCCAGGTAGCGTGGCGTCAAAAAGCAGAGGGAACAGGCCTGCTATATATCTAGGGGCGTTGGGTATAGGCACACTGCGCTTGATTCACCTCGTGGCCGATTGCTTAGTGTTAGAATTTTCAAACCCACGGCGCCGCCATGCCATCCACTACCGCGATCCATCTGCCCACTCGCACTTTTTGAGACCATGCGCATATTACTTCCAAAAACGAGTGTATAGACAGTCTACTGGTAGTCTATAGACTACTTACAAACCAATTAGTTTTCTTTACGTACTCGTCCTTTTCGCCATATAAAGTCTATATACTATCCACAGATAAAGTATTTAACATGTATGTTTACATTAGTCTGTTGAGCTCCACAGGCTGAGAAAGCCTGTACAGGTTGAGAAAACCTGTAGACATTATTCGACAGTAAGTAAACAGCCACAAGTAAGGATCTGCAGACACAATCGAAATACTTCAAAAATTAGCCTACAGACTTTCTATCGAGTGCCTAAGTAAAGTTTTGTGTTCGATGCCAGCTCGTGGTCGCGCTCGCGAAATTTTGGAAAAATTTGATTGTTGCGTCAGTCGCCACTCTTCCTTCCTTTACCAGTGCGTGCGCAGATGTAAACACACTCAATTACTCGCACAATATTTGTTCGTCTTTATCTTAATAATAGGCTGCTGGCTTCGAAACTGTGGGCGGCCGAGTCAGAAGGCTGCGGTGGTGGTGGTGGTAGTGGTGGGGGCGGTATAGCATAGATGCAACAGATGGGTTTAGATTGGCGAATGAGGCCGGCTGTCGCTCCACCTTAACGCTACTTGCATTTTCACCGGCTTTTGCCACAACAGGTCTCCGTTAAACCAGCCTCTCATCGGAGTGAAAGACTAAGACGTGAAGCTTGCTTGCGGGCCGTAATTGACATTTCTGGAAACAGGAGGTGTTGCTAGCGTGCATGTTGATTGTGCTGCTTTTGTAGGTTCTTAAATAGACACTCCCTTTTAGCCAGAAGGGCCGGTCGGCGCAACTTGGTGCTGTAGCAGAATAGCAAGCACAGTTTCGGGCAAGAGAGGAGAGGGCATCGAGCGAGGGTAGGAGTGTGGTATACGTGTTCGATTGCTATGGATAGGACCTCTCCAGCTCTCCGCTTACCCGTACCCTCCTTTTCCAACACGATGCTGCACTTGCACTGCCCGCGTTCGCTCGAACGAGCGAGTAGCATCGTCGTCAGTGGTGCTCGCGTGTCGTCCTAGTCGCTCAAGCGCGCACTCCAGACACGTCCGAGCGAGATTGCCGAGCCCCGTGCGTCTCGACACCCGAGCGCCATGCGACGACGCCTGCGCCTCAATTTCCGCTCGTCGTATACGTTTCGTAAGCCCACCGGCTGTGCAGCTCGCTCCCTCATTCACGGAACCCGAGCCTTTCTGCTCCGGGCCACGGTGTTCTGCGCCGCCGTCCCCCGACTGTTCTTTTCTTCCGCACCGATGGTGACACGTCATTTTCGTCGTTGCTGGAGTGTCCTTTCCTGTGCTGTCTGCCTTTCTTTTCCTCTGAGCCAGCAAGATGTGTGCTCGCTCACTGGATTTCTGGATGTCGACTTTTGTTTCGGGCACCTTTTCACCGCGTTAGACCTTGGGCTAATGACCCGCTGTCGTGACCCACCGTCCGCTTTCTTTTTCTTCTTTCCGCTGGACAGCCCGCAAAGTCGGAAGTTACTAGCGGGCTATGACAAAGTTGCTATCGTTGTAGTGCTCGCTATTTCTGGCTGGCGTGTACGTCGGCGAGCGACGTTGCCAAAACATCCAGGTCTTCGCGGGGCAGTTCATTGCGACGGCTACGCGATATACCGTGCGGAAGGAACAGAACATCTGTGGAGCCTGGTGGACTGTGTTTTCTTTTTCGCGCATTATACCGGCGTGTTTATGACACCCGAGCAGCAACTAAAGGAGATGGCGCGTAAATTCTGCTACACGAACTGATGCAGAAAGGTCTAGGAAATTTCGTTATTTCGGGCACCAGATGTTAACTGGGGGTAATGAAGCAAATGGCGGTGCCGACTTCTGATTGATATCTTGGGTTATTCTGTATGTACAACACACTTTGAGCCGACACGTCACGATTAAAAAAAAGGAAACGCAAGTCTTCAGCGGCTCATTCATTCGTCTTAACTCTATTACTGCGAAAAGCAGCGTGAGAATCACATTCAGCGCGCAGGCTATACGGGTGTAGTCAGCCGCCAGTATTTGAAAATTTCTCCATTCTCCAATCCATAAGATACTTCTGCAGTTTATAAGAAAGTTCTCCAGACCGACACGTTCAGTTCAGTTTCTTGCTCCCAACTTCCGTTTCTTTTCCAGCGTCTGAGGCTGCGCATTTTTTGGCCCGAGTTCTCGAAGAGCGCCCATCTGCTCCTGCGCAACTTCTCGCCGCCTAATACCGATAATGTCCCGCTCTTCTCCCTCTTTCGGCTACTGCGCAGCGGGCGTGGGATCAAATCCCGGCCACGGCGGCCGTATTGCGATGGGGGCGAAATACAGAAAACACCCGTGTACTTAAATTTAGGTGTACGTTAAGGAACCCCAGGCGGTCTAAATTAATCCGGAGTCCCTCACTACGGCGTGCCTCATAATCAAACGGTGGTTTTGGCACGTAAAACCCCATAAATAAATCCCTTCGTTTGAGCAGATAGCAGCTGTTCTGTTAAACATAAAAAGGCCGCATGTCATAAAATGGTAAATCTGCTTGAAAAAGTTGTCGCAGTTTCACCCGAAAGGCGAAGCATCAATTGCAGATAGAGAGCAGTAAGGATAGTAGTTTTATCCGCTGTACAAACTTTGCAGCAGCACCGGCACACGTTTGACGTTAAAAGCCTCTGATATAAAAGCACTTGGTGCCGCAAAATTAAGAAGAAGCTCTACATATATGGTGAGAAGGAGGAAAGAGACTTCTGCAGCCCTTAAGGGAGCACGGCACAGAACGCGCGTTTGTTCTCGCTGTGCGTTCAAAAGCGCACTCGCACATACAGCGTTCGGCGGCGCGCGGCGACGAATCTCCATTGACGTCATACGGAACCTCACGGCGACGGCGACGGCAACGGCGACGGCGACGCCGACGGCAGAAATCTGCTTTGGAGTGTCCATATAATTGCTATCGCAATAAAATCGGTAGATTATTTATGCTAGCTGAAGAGGTACCTCACACGAAGCTTCTGCCGATACGGATGCTGTGCTTATTGCTATAGTTCTGCAAATGCTCTGCGAAGCAGTTAGACGATACAATGACCTCCAAAATGTTTTGGCGTGGTGCATGGTTTGAAAAACCACACGGTGAGCAGAAAATTCATACCCCGTAACTACTGAATAGACGCCTTGTTCCAACCTTCCAGTCAGATTTAGAAGGGCCTCAGATCACTTCTGGTACCCGAAGTCTGACGTGTTCATTCTGTTTTGGACATTGCTTAAGATCCCCAAAATTAGAAAAAAAGCACATCTCGCTCGTTGCTCGTGCGCAGTAAAATTTGACCGCACTTTAGCAGAGTTCTATTGAAGAATAACTTGATTCTTAGAAAGTAGTAGAAAGCGTAGAAAAATGTTAAATATAGCAGCCTTTGCTATTGTTTTTCTGGGAGAAGAACAGAAAACTAATAGATTTTGAAGCTTTATCACAGAATTACTAAAAATGTAAAAAAAAGTCAGTAGACCTACTTTTAAATCAGTAGCTGTGACAGCACTGGGCACAATACGCCTCGCTCTTCTTTTTTTTTTTTTTTTTTTTTTCAGAACGCGCCACCGGCTCTGGCTACTGATTGGTTGAGACGAGCCCTAGCCTTCACTGCATAGCACGCAGTTCTTGAGACGGAGCACACTCTAGTTGCGACGACCTGCTTCACGTGAACACGCCCCATTCGGCGGCGCCATGACCCCTGGGCCGCGCGTATGAGGATTCAGTTAAGCGGGGCTGTGTAGACGCATCGCTTGTTCGTTCCGTACGCGCGCTCTCACCCTGTTGTACAGTCCAGCGGCGTTGAGCAAGTCGAAGGGCAGCGCGGCCAGCAGGTCGACGATGAACCAGCCGCGCAGGTAGTTGAGGGCCACCGACTTGGGCTTGGCCACCACCTCGCCCTTCTTGTTCACGAAGGTAGTGCGGAAGTTGAGGCCGATGTCTGCGTGGCAAAAAGAAGGTAACGATGAGGTGTCGGCCCTTCAGCGCAGTGCCAGAATGACATGTTTGCATTCAGACAACCATCTATTCTGGATATTCAACCTTACGATCTTATCTCTCCCCTTTATGCTGGAGCGAACTGGTCGCTTTTATAAGCCTGGCGTGCTGCGAGCCGATCGCGCAGATTGTAAATTAACAGAGGTAACGAGTAAACTCTCCAGAATAACGATCGATGAATCATCGCATCGCAAGGCGTATCACACGAGTAAGAACTACATGGTTCTTGCAATAGCGGAGCAAGAGTAGAACCTAAATGATGTTGGGGAAGATGCGTATTTGGTGCGGTAATACGCCATGTAATGAGCTTACTGTGCATTTGTAGTTGCTCATCAGGTAACTCAACGACAGTTTTTTTAAGGCAGTTCCTGTAAGAACATCCTGGCTTTAGAGAACGTATACCATGCAAAATGTAACACAATTTACGCGGGAATAACCAAAGTGTCGGCTACCCGAACATGATCATCTGTCGTAGCTACAACCCAACCTGTTCCTATCGACCAAACACTTTTTAGTACTGTGTGCCCGTATTCACAAATCAGTTAATACGCTGTATCAGTTCGTACAATCAGACCCCTGCCTATGTTGATACTCAGCGTCGCTTTTGGTTAACGAAGGCGCCAAGTATCGTCAGCAAAGGCAGTCTGCACAAGACTGACTGTTTTTACGAACAAAAGAAGGTCTCTGAATTTGTTCCCTTAGTCATAGTTACCAAAGAAACGAATACGCTTTACTGAGGTGTGCATAATAATAATAATAATAATAATAATAATAATAATAATAATAATAATAATAATAATAATAATAATAATAATAATAATAATAATAATAATAATAATAAGAAGAAGAAGAAGAAGAAGAAGAAGAGGAAGAAGAAGGAGAAGAAGTACAAGAAGAAGAAAGGCACCACAACTCTGAAAGGCCTGAGTACGGTGGCTACGATAACTGAAACTGTTTAATTCCATAAGGACAAAAAAAAAAGTTACTGTTTCGCCCGTAACGCGAAGCATTAACG
Organism: Dermacentor silvarum; assembly: GCF_013339745.2. Classification (NCBI taxonomy): domain Eukaryota; kingdom Metazoa; phylum Arthropoda; class Arachnida; order Ixodida; family Ixodidae; genus Dermacentor; species Dermacentor silvarum. The sequence continues at coordinate 64,023 of NW_023605525.1, forward strand.
CGGTAGCTGAATGGTTTCGTGCGGTGTTTGTTGGAGTAAACATTCGGCAAGTGCGAGTGAGCAATCTTCCTTCGAGAAGTGAAAAAAGCGTCAGTCGAACTCGTTTGTGGAAGTTGCGCCTCCCGGTGGTGGAGTGGAAGGACTCGGCTTTTCTTCCACCTGTTAGATTCTGTGGTTTTACGTGCCAAAACCACGATCTGATTATGAGGCACGCCGTAGTGGGGGACTCCGGTTTAATTTTGACCACCTGGGGTTCCTTAACGTGCACCTAATGCGCGGTACACGCGCGTTTTTGCATTGCGCCCCATCAAAACGCGGCCGCCGCGCGACCGGCATTCGATGCCGCGATCTCGTGCTTCGCAGCGCAACGCCTAATTAGCTGACTGAGCCACCACTGCGGTTATTCCACCTGTTACCTATCCGCACTAATGCACTGGTCTCTACTAAAACGGCCATTTAGCTTCTTAGTGATGTATTCATTTGTTTTGTTTTTCTTCTGAAATTGATATTTCGACTGTCCCATTAATAGGCCTCACGCTATTCTTCAAGAAAAGGCAGCGTCAGCGCCTACCAGTAACCGCGGGAAGAAGCCGGGCGCTAGAAGAAGGCCCATGAAGACGAATGAAACGCGCTCAAATATTGTCATTAGATGTAGAAGAAGGAAATATGATTTAGGACCACATGCGCAACCGGGAAGGCGAAGCCTAGAACCCGAAGAAGGCGCGGACGCCGGCTCTATCCAGCAGACAGATGTTGGCAGCTGCTGGCGCGATCGCTCTCTCAAGGATCAGTAATTTCCACTTATGCAGCGTCGGCAGAAAATATTTTTTGTTTGTGACATGTCAGAAACAGACAGTAAAAAGAAAGGGGAAAAAAAAGAGCAGGATGGCTGAGAGGTAGAATCCTGGACTGCCAGTCAGTTGGTCCTAAGTTCGAAACCATACTGCACTAAAAGCATTTTTATTTGTTTTCTTCCTTCGTAATTTTGTAGTGTAACATAGCAAGGAATTTTTGGATTCCAGCGACGACGCCGGCGGACATCCAAAACGACCAGGGTAGTGAGCCCATAAGAGCTATAACTGTAAGATGAGTGGCGCGCTCACGCGACCTTAATATGCTAAAAGAGCACTGTGACGCCTCTAACAAAACTATACCGTAGAGAGGCAGGTATGCAAAGAGCTCACACGTTGCGGATGATGCGACCTCGAATATGACCAGCTTAGCACGGCGTTGATGCGTGTTATTTAGGGGTCGGCTCTTAGTGCTCCCTCCATTGCGATTATTCATGCGTCCAGGTCAACCTTGCCCATGTCACCAAATATCCCTAAAACGCGTTGCTTTCTGCGTCAGGATGATAATGTAACCTGATGACTGCTCTGGCGGAGGGGCTGCGGCTGTAATATGCATGTCCTCGTGTGCGCGAGTGGATGGGCAGAGTAAATGATCGCGCGGCGCGCGCGCTTTAGATGCAATATTAAGCCCGCTATGTCGTCACCTCGTCTGGGACAGAGTCGCACGAAACATTTACCGAGAACAAAAGGGTGAACGCTGGTATGAAAGGAACAATGGAGTGTAGAATAATGCCAGAAAGTGCATTAGCCGGCACGTTGCCGAAGAGAGGTATTCGGGAATGGGTTATGCATAATGTGAGAATTCGCTTATTGCACGTTGTTGCCGGATGACTTGTTTCTTGCCAAAGTAAGTAAACCGTACGTACACAATGACACACCGTTTCGGCCGTTAAAGTTTGGGATAGAAGAAAAACGCTGGCAGCACTTTGCAGCTATTGCTACTTCACTTCAAATAACAGTGAAATTTAGGAGTTGTACTTTTATGAAAGAGGTAATAGTTATATGCCTCACGTCGCATGAGTAGCTATAATCACAAAGAGAAAACATTGGACCAAACTCTCATTACAGTGAAACTCGGAAAACGACAGACAATGAGCTTTAGCCAAAAGTGTTACTTAGTTGCCTAAGAAGGGTAATGGGTCTGTGAGCGAGGGTCATGAAAATAAACAAAATCGCTCACTGCCTGCCGGGTCAAGCCGACCTCGCGCACAAGCTCCAACAGAGCGTTTATGGTCCACAGGGTGTGGGAATGATGTGGTGACGCAGTCCGTGCCTGCCGTGAGGCAATTCCGCGACCTTTGTGCTTACTTCTGAGAGGGGAGTCTGGCACACTGTAAAAATGGTTTCCTGATAGAAGTACAGGTACCAGTGTCGCACACACTGCGACACTGATAGATAAATAGATGAATAGATAGATAGATAGATAGATAGATAGATAGATAGATAGATAGATAGATAGATAGATAGATAGATAGATAGATAGATAGATAGATAGATAGATAGATAGATAGATAGATAGATCAACTTAGAAATATAGACGGGTCGCCCTTACTGACGTGCCTCTAACATGATATTCTACACTTGGGAAGGGATTTCGGGAACGACAGAAGCAGGAGAGAAAGATAAAGAAAAGGTGGCGTGGCGAACATGATGAGAGGTGTACATTGTTTTGTTTCTGTAAAGCGCGTATCCACCTTGGTGGACAAGAGTAGTCACATGTAGCGAGCAGACGGTCTATAATGTAGTACATGATTTACATGTAGTACTGTTTTGGTCAGCTCTTGTCACCAAAGGCGTATTTGAGTGGGAAAGCAGCTTTAACAGGGCATCAATTAGAAACGTGTAAGTCGGTGCTGTCTTTGTCGTGCTCAGGTGCCTATGCTCAATGCGTTCTGTTAGTACCTGGAAACTTGGCACGCTGCTCTCGCACATAGCTATTTCGTGCCACGGTATCCAGGGCAGTCGTAAATTTGCAACAGGATGAAAGAAGTGATACAGGCATCTCTTCGAAGTTTATGATGACGACGATGAAAACACTTTATTGAGGGCGGATAAAAAAAAAGACAGGAAATATGTACGTGCCCAAAGTGGCACATATCTCCCAAAAGTTTAACCTTAGATTTTATAAAGTGTCCACATTATGAGCGGCAAATCACCGAGCGACTCCATTAAACCTTATGTGTTCTGATGAAAGAAGCCTAAACGACACATACGAAGCGGTCTGAAAGCTGAAAGTTATGCTTAGGCGCAGTGACAAAATATTAAAAAAAGAAAATAATAAGAAGGGTTCAGAATGGTCACATGCTAGGAGCGCTGTCTATGCGAGGGGCACATCAACCGAGGCTTGAAAGGCGAAAGTGATTCGGTCACCCGACAGGAGCAGACGAGAAATAATGGAGATTGAGGCTGATGGTAGTAGCAGGAGCACGACAGGCCCGTTTCGGAAGACGCGGCAAGGCGCCTTCGAGGGCGGTATCGAAGCCGAGAAGTTCCGTAAGCAAGGAATCAATGACAGGCCAAAATGCGGAGGAAACAAAAATTAACTAAGAACACGCAGCTTCTTGAAGAACCTTCAAAGAGTAGCTCTTAGGAGCACGCTAATACAATTAATATACGTGCTCCCAGCCTCTCCTGAGGCGATATCGGCTCGAAGGAGGAAAAAACAAAACAAAAAACAAAGGTATAGCCAAGCCATAGATGCGCAGCCTTGATCCACTGGCCGACAACGGTGGCCGTTGGCGACTAGGCGGCAGAGCACCTCTGGGGAGTCAGTTGCCGGCCACGCACATTACGACGCGGGGGTGGCCAAGGGAGGCCGTCTCTTCTTTCTCGCGCGAAGGAAACGGGAAACGCGCGAAAGACGCGTGACTGGTTGCCTGCGGACGTCGCTTGCGGGCTCGTCGTCTCCGACGTCGTGCTTCCCCCACACCCTTCCTCTCCTGGGACCCCGCGGTCACTCCATCAGCCGTGGCCTTGGCCGACATGGCTCTATGGACACTGTCTGACCACAGAGAACCGTGCAGCGCACTGGCCGCCGTCTGAAACGGTGGCTACGGCTCGCTGCTGCCTATAGCACGAAGTGGCGGGCTCGATTCCCTGCCGCGGCGGTGGCGGCCGCGTTTAGATTGATTGAGCCGGAATGCAAGCGCGCTCGCGCGCCTAAATTTAGGTGCACGTTAAACGATGCCGCGTAGTCGAAAATATTCCGGGGTCCTCTCACTGCGGTGCCTGTTGTAGCCCTAGTTCTGCTTTTAGGCGTCAAGGGCCATCGACCAATCAAACTGACTGATTACTTGCTTGTTTAATGAGGTTCAACGTCCCCAAGTAACGCTGGATACGCGCTGAGAAGCGCCGTTTAGTGGAGTGCTTTTTGAGTAACTTTGACCACATGAGGTGCTTTAACGTAGTACGTCAGTATTTTCTCATACCGACACCATAGGAATAGGGCCACCGTGGCAGGGAATCAAACCGGCGATCTCGTGCTCGCCAGCAGAATGCCTTGGCCACTTAGCCAAGCTTGTGGCGGGTCGACCTATCCTTAAAATATTAGGCAGTGCATTGTCGAAGGTACAGATTTGAGATCAGGTCAATGGGCAGCGGCGCATCTACTGAGTCGTGCGTGACTAGCTGACAGGCGCCAGCGTGCTGTTCACTCTCGGTAGCTTCAGGCGGTAAACCCACCGAGCAACTTTCCGGCGTATTTTGAGCGAGGCGTCGCCTGGAGTCAGCGGGTTCGTTTCACGACACGCAATACTCACTCTTTTATTGCGGTCTTTTATTCGTCTTATCAGTGATGATATAAAGAACACTGTTGTCGGCGTAACAGCGCGGTGAGCGCGCAGTGTGAAATGGATGAGACGCCGCATCGAAAACACGTCAATATGTAGCGTTTCACGTGACCGTCTTTTTGCAGTGCTATAGTCGCGGTGCCAGCCAATGAACTAGTTAAGAAGCAAGTAAGCAAGCGTAGTAATAACTCACTAACTAAATTCACATGGTGACATGGTGAGGTTGGCTTTTCGGCACAGCGTACGGTTCCAGACATTGCCGCATTACTCACACCTATGTAGCGAGCTTTAAGGTAAGTGCGCATGAAGTAGTTTCATATACTACACGTACGCAGTGCTAAGTTAATAAAGGAGGATTTATTCACGTAATTACCGCTTCGACAGTTAACTGGTCGCGATGTTTGTAGTAGCGAAGCATTGCGCAAAAAATCCAACTTATTGTTCTCTCGTATTCACTGATCGAGAGGGTCTGATATTTTACCGATGCAATCCGTATGGATTCCGGTCACTCCATACGTTTTTATTTAATATTATTTGACAGTGCTACTGAATTCACGGAGAAGCGCTATACGGAAAGCGCGTGGAAAGCAGGTGTAATGATTGGACCGTATTTAATAGGGTTTATAGTGCGGTATTACGATGCGCGAACGTGCTTGCGAACTCGGCCGGCCATCTATCTGGTGGCGCCAGCTCCGTAGTCTCCAGAGTGCTGCACGGTTCAGACGAGACAGACCGCAGACACCGGCGCGCCGGCGCTCTTGTTCACGCCGATGGACGAGGATGCGAAGACTCTCTACTACTGTTTGCCTCTCCGCATGTTCTTGTCGTCGTCGTCTTGCCTCGGCGTGTATAGTGTTAGCGAAATAATGAGAGACGGTGCCGCCGCGCTGAGTGTATACGTACAGGGCGGGGTGATGTATATTTACTAGGAGAGATGATACGGGGGAGAGAAAGAGAATGGGCATGCAACACACGATGCCCCGAGGAGGATGTGTGGAGCCTTCGCTGCGCGCGCTGGGTCTATAGACGCGACAAGATGATAGCTGAGCCGGGACTGGCTCGGGTGAAACGGAGACTGCCGGAGGTGCTGCTGACAGAGTGAACATGCTCGACGGGCGAAACTAGAGCACAAGAGACCGGGGACAGGACTGTCTCGTTAATGTAAGCCCGCTCCTAGGTAGACAAAAAAAAAAAAGGAGAACTTAAGAGGATCGACTTAGAACAAAACACACATCGTGCGAAGTCTACGTCGTTTCTTTTGCGGTTTAAACTGCAGAGATGTGCTTTTATACTGAGAAGTGTATATCTAATTGGTCCCAATTGTTAACTTGAGTTCGTCGATTACTTAAAGGGTAACGGATGCGCTGCTAAAAAACAGCTGAGGTTAAGTCTGAAGTGTCTACGATGATGCGTGTATGTTATCGAAAAAAAAAAAGAAAACATTACAAAACGTAAGAAACTATATAGGGTGTCCTTCCAAAAAAATGAAAGTAAGAACATATTTGGTACAAGATACGATTTTAAGACCTAAGGTGTTCGATCTTCATACCTGTGACGACCGAACACCGTAGGTTCTACAATCCTAACTTGCACCGTGTTTCTAAATTTTTTTTTTTTCGTGAAACATCTTGGCTAACGTTAGCAGGGACACGCGGTATATAAACGGATAATGAAGTATGCTTAGGGATTGTGGACTATTAGCGATAATAAATATATTATCAGCACGCCCTTTTGCTGTTGATCCTCCACAATACTGTTTGCTCCACTGCTGACAGACAAGGGAAAAAAAAAAAAAAAACGCTGGAGTAGCCCATTTTCCGCGAACAAAGGCGTACGCCTGAGGAGTACCAACAATAGGTTCCGAGGACACTTAAGCACTTCTTATGAGTTGTGAATGCGAAAGCACTAATGTACAATTGGGCGCCGCTGAGCGGCCCTTCGAGTTTTGCGCTGCGCGTAATGTTGGGGTTAATGCTCGTTCCGGCCGCCGTGTATTGGGAGAGTTCACGACGATGGTGGATTTCGCTGCGTGCATCTTCGCTCGTTTCCCTGCGGTCTTCGGCTCCCTTACTTGGTCTGCGGTGTACTGGCGTGGACGGCCGCGTTTCGCTACTGCCGAGGATACGGCCGCCGATGGAGTAGGTGCATCAGACTCCATAGCGGTACGTGCTGCCCTACCTAGCCAGCAAGCGCGAGCCAGCGTCGTGACGTGGCGTCGCAGCCAATGGGAAGTTAGGTGTCGTTTTTTCGCTGCTACAGACTCCGCCAGCTTTCTCGCTCAACGAGCCATTTGACGCTTTGGCATCAATAAGTAAAGGAAAAAAAAAAGGCACCAATAGCCATTTTGAAGCGGCAGGGTGCTTGCCTTTTGCAAGACAGTGGTGGTGCAGGTACAAAAGTAAATAAATAAATAAATAAATAAATAAATAAATAAATAAATAAATAAATAAATAAATAAATAAATAAATAAATAGGAAGGAAAATCCCAAGAGAGACGATGAGACTAAACTAGGGCAAAGGCACCACTGAGAGTCATCCGAGAGAAAGAAATAATGAAGTAACAGGCAAAACAGCGGAACGAAAGAAACCTGCTAGGAGCGGCTCATCGGAATCACTCTCGACTGAGGCGAGTGAAGGTGCCACTCGATTCTCATTACGGTCGTGCAGCACATGCACACACACACACAGACACGTAGACTGTCGCCTCCACTCTCGAGCTCCATTGAACGACAGCGCCTAGGACAGCCATCCAGACAAAAGGTAGTGTCCTCGTACGCCGAAGAACACGACTTCGTCGATGCCGCCCCCCATCGGGCCAGCGCATCCATGTACAGGCAAACAGGGATTTCAGTTCCGCTTCGCGGCGAGAAGGCGTCATTGAGTCGCCGAGTAGCGCGGCTTGATATTGTCTTGTCCTGACTGATACTACGGATCGAATGGGAGTAAGCTGTGGTGTGACGGACAGCTCATGCTTCGCATTGTTTCAACATGTCTACTGTTGTTCTATTGCTTGTCGCGTTGATCTCTCTTGCTTTCGTTATAGTTATCCGTGCTGCGATGGCTCAGTGCATGGCTAAGGCGCTCTACTATATACTGAGAATGACGTCGCGAATTCGATTACCAGCCCCGGTGGCCACATCAATCAATCAATCAATCAATCAATCAATCAATCAATCAATCAATCAATCAATCAATCAATCAATCAATCAATCAATCAATCAATCAATCAACCAACCAACCAATCAATCAATCAATCAATCAACCGATCAATCAATCAATCAATCATCTAATCTGACATTTATTGAACTATCCCCTAGCGCAGTTGGCTATCTTGGCTACATTATATGACGGGGAATCTTCCCCGTAAACCTCTATCATCTACTCGAAAGTCTTCCTCGGTGTGCGGCCTTTTAAGAAAGTAAAGGGACTTGATGACTGCTCTGTATTCCACTGGGTACATTATCCCACTTCGAACTACTTCAGTACTTAGATAATAACTTAGATAATAAAAGACAATACTTAGATAATAAAAAAGGGGTCAGGAGAAATCCTTAATGAACGCCACTCGCTTAACATGCAGCCCAACAGAACTTCAGCCCAAGATCCAATCCAAAAGAGACATTAATGGGAGCCCACATAACCTCATCGTAAATTCAGCGCAACTTATTCAACATGAGCAATAATACTGCTCCCTACATTCCTGGCCAGGCATTTTGTACGACATGCGTTTCTGCCGAGTGGTCGTCTGTTCTGGTCTCCTTCAATGAGCCTGCACGTTGTGCAATCTGTTCGTCTCCCAACTGGCGTCCATTAGTGCCCTCTCCTCAAAACATTCTTACTCCGGCTAAATACAAACGCCAGTATCAGCTGTCTGCCTGTCGCTCTTCTTTTCCCCCCAGTTATTCTGAGCAGCGGAAAGGTATGCATTGGCCACAGGAGCAGCAAGAGACAGCGAGACCCCACGCTGTGGTCAGTGAAGCCATGCCAGGCTCTCTACACCGTAGACGGGCTCTTTGAGCGCTTGTGCTAATCATTCGAATCATTGGGTTCATTTTTTATTCTCGTTTTGTTTGTTCTCTAAGCCTATACGTCGCCCAGAAAGGTCGCAGGTCGACCACGTTGCTCCATGAAAGAGCACGCAAAAAAAAAAAGAAGGAAAACAGTCGAAGCAAATGAAGTGCTTGTAGAGTGCTTCAGCGCATAAGGCTGGAGTTCATATAGTATAAACAAGCAAAAAAAAAAAAAAAAAAAAAAAAAGAGAGAGAGAGAGAGAGAGAAGATATTGAGTCAGAGAAAGCGTATCGAAAGAAAAGATCTTCAAATCACGACAATTAGGGTGCAGTAAAAAGCACAAAACAACACTGAGGCCAACGAAAAAAAAGAAAAGGAACGTGAAGGAAAAGACAATACAAAGCAGGCAATTAGAGTTTCATTATGGACGTCGCGTTTGTCTTTTAGAGCTTGTACGTGCGTTGTGGGAGACGAAAATCATCCTAGAGAGCGCGCTAGATCTTTCCTAAGTCCAAATCGAAGCTCCGGTCGCAAAATTTCTCGCGAGTCTGTGCGTGTGCTCGGGCTTGTTCTATCGCCGGGCGAGCAATTACAGAAGCTGTCGCTGAGGGCTTTCAGGTTCATTCGCACAGTGAAGGGAAATGAAGCAGCGGAATGTGTTTTTCTACCGACACGTTAATGAACCGCAATGTTCTTTCAGGGCCAGGGAGAGGAGTGGTCGCCGTGAAGTGCGATGTAGTTCTGTTGCTCAGCGTATAATATTTTGCGCGAGTAAAACTGGTCATTACGGAGATAAAAGGGAATGATTAAACAACATTAAGACGGTGCTAGCATATCGCTTAGGACTCTATCACGACTTCACACAGGTTTGGCTTAACGTATGGAAGAGTTGCGAGCGTACTGCTGTCCGTGATTACACTGATGGAGGTTCCAGAAGAAAACGCAGCCTAAAAGAGACACGCACGTGATAAAGGAAGGGGCCGTGGACTACGTAATCGTAGGCTTGTGTATGACTGCCTTAAGCTACGGTTTCTTTTCTAGAACCCTGAACAGGCTAGCCCAACAATAACTGCTACTAAACAATGATAAATGTTTGAGCAATTCTGAAGTTAGAACGGAAAAGCCGCAAAGCAGGGACACTACTTGTTTTCTGTTTTGATAAAATGTCGTCTGAAGTGCGTATTGGAACTCCGTTCAAACGGAACCTGACACTATCAAGTTAAAATATCAGTAATACAGTTAAAGATACAGTTAAAGTATCTGTAATCATAATAATGATAATAAAACAAACATTATGCTACGTACGCAAAAGCTGTTTGCGCCGATAGTTTATACGGTTCGTTACCTTGCCAACTCAAACAAGATTCAGGTGATTTAGATTCCAACAAAGCGTTCGATCTGCTTGTGTTTAAGCAAAATCATTCTGTTTCAGAGCGTCAGAATGATGCCGTAGGTAGGATTAAGTGGAGTCTAACTGAAGAGGTTGGAAGCACTACGCATCTCACAACTCCAATTCCATGTGGGAAAATAAATTTGCTTTAGAAATAGATTAAAATAAAAATAATAATTATAATAAAGAAGACACTTGAACAAGCGCGAACACTAACACATACTAAAGTTAAAGAAAAAACTGACGAAACATCAACAACGAAGCATAAAATCATCCCCAGTATTTTGAGCCAAGTGTCCGCACTTATCAAAATTATTTCACTGCACGGAAAACTGTTAAGGTAAAGGTGGTTTTATCCTTGCAAAATTTTGCCGGCATTTGTTCCTCCCGAGCCCCATGTCTTCCATATGTCATTTTCCAATACTTCATCTGAGAAAATCCGATAACATTCAATGATTTCAGACTGCTTGACTGACTGCACCTCCTTCACTTCGTGAACCACAAAGGAACCATACTCGCTCGATGCTGTCCACAATAAAGTACGCCGCACTTTCACACAGTCCGCAGCAAGGCCTACCCGTTCGTACTTTAACGATGGACAGCCCGGTAACAGGCGTGCTACATCTCTGATGTTACAAGTGGAGGACATTGTTGCACACAAACGTAATTTCGCCGAAAACGAAATTTCGCGAAAAGCGCCAATGTTTGAGACGACGTCTTTTATCCGAGCGTGCACTAAAGAAGAATAGATTCAATTCGTGCTTTGGTCAATCTTTATGTCAGCGCCGCCTGCGTAGTGGAGCGTCTACATTTTGTATTCTTACTGACGCTCGCACACGTCGACTCACATAGAGAGAACACTTGTTAGGGCGCTGTTCCTCTATCGTTCTTCCGAAACGTGGGTAGTAACGCCAAACGAGATGAAGACGACAAAAGAGCACGAAACACCTGTCACATGACAATGACAGAAATTGATGAAACGTGTTCGAAGCTGAACTGGAAAGGACATCCCAGTGGCGCATCTAATCCGCAAAAAAAAAAAAAAAAACGAAAAGAGAGAGAAAAAAAGAAAAAGGATACGGGTAAGCAAGGTCAAGGTATATGTGACTGCTCTTATGTACTCGTCTAGCTTTACGACACGTGTCATCGTCGGTCACTGCTGAAAGCAGGTTGTCAGCTCGATAAAGATATCAACTTCTTCATAGCCATGTCGGCGGCATTGTCGGGACGGTCGTTGTTTCTTCTTCGGGTTACTTCTCTGCTTATTGTGGTGTGATACAAGAGCGCCTGCTAAGGGCAGGCACGTGTCCTGGCCAGGTACATTTCGTGAAATTTTTATTTGCTAGTTTCTATACGGGCTTTTGTTGCTGTATTTGTCGAGTTCTCGTTGCAAAGAATCCTCGCGCAGAACTGTGCTTCCACCAGACCACTGCAATTTTTCTTTAGTTTGCTTTAGTTGCTTTAGTTGAAAGCCCATTGGTTTTACTACTCCCCTCCCCCCCCCCCCCCCCCCCCAAAAAAAAAAAAAAAAAAAGACATTGACGTATAATGTGCAACGCTATTCGACGGACTGGGCGTTCGTGATTTTACACAGTAAAATCTGACAAATTAAAGAATTATTCGTCGGACTGGGCTTTTGTGATTTTCCAGAGTAAAATCTGACGATTAAAAAAGAAAGCGCCACGATTTTATTTGGGACTACTGTGAGGGCTTCTAGACCTTGAATTTATTGTCTCTGTTATCCTTGAAACAGGAAAAGAGCTCGCAGGGGAACACGAAGAGCAGAAGATAAAAATAAAGATCAGATAAAAGCCCCTGTTGAAAATATGCAGTACGCTCATAAACGGAAAAGAGAAAGGGGTAACTCTCCATAGCTGTGAAAAAGGCACCGACGCAGTGTGCATTGCTCTACAGCCGGGGTTTCGGAGTTATTACCATGTGCCATCCAGTGCGATGGCGGTATGCACTGCTTTACTAAAGCTTTCGCGGACTCTCATAAGAGCCCGTGCTTGTTCTGTGATAGAATGATTTCGTTTACTGTTCTAGCATCTCACCTTCTAAAGCCGTTAGAACGAACATAACCACAAGTATGTCAACCGTGCTCCCTCACCACATTAATGTTACCCTGAAAATTTTTGCCGACAACACTGCTAACTTTCCTTACGTACACACTACACCAACAGTCAGCTAAGCTGAGAGGCAGTTGCAAACGTTCCTGTCGCCACTTTCCCGCTGTGGTGCAACTTTACTGTGCCGCTTCTGATTAGGAGTTGCTTTTACGAAAGCCTACTTATTCCCTATTGGGATGACAGACACGTTCCCGTCTGACTCGTGCATTTGTGAAGAGACGATCAAAGACGAACTGTGTTTTTAACGCGATAGCGTTAAGGGCCCCGTGTCGCAGAAAATCCGGCGACGACCTCAGCGCATAATAATCATGCCGAACCACATCATCCCGAACCACCCCGACTGGGCGGGCCCTTCGCGTGGCGCAAGGCGTTAGTGAACAAAAATTGAATTTCTCAAAGTAAAATCTGTCAGAAAAATCGTAAAGTACGACTTAACCACAACTTACAGACGGGATAGCGTCGGATTGTAATTTGAATATGCAAGAAAAAAGCCTGATAAGCAGCCAGGAATCTTTGAATGCTATCGCGTTCCACTATTAAAGGCGAAGCTTAAGCGTCCTACAATTCTGATGGTGTTTCGCTGTACATTGGTTCTAGGCAACATTGAGGGGAATGTTGAAAACCGAGCATTTCTAAGTTTTGATCGGGCCCCATGTCGCAGAAAACACGGTGTCGGTGTCGGCGTCAACGGCATCCAATAACGCTATCGCGTTTCACTCTTAAAGGCGAAGCTTAAGCGTATACTCCAAGTTTTTGTTATCGTTATGGGGGGTAGTTGAGCGTGACGTCTTCGGGCTGTGTTAAAGTGGCTAGATCGTAGACCATGGTTTGAGACAAGTGTCCTTGGTACATGATCCATGCGTCGTAGGCTCACGAAGGAAGGAAGGAAACCATTTATTTGGTCCTGGAAGTTGTGAGTTCCCTCACAAAGTGGGCTGCTCCCACGTTGGGACCGGCAGGCAGAGCCTTTTGGCCGCGTCGTGGGGTTGCTGGATGGCCCATAGTTGCCCGGTCAGGTCCGGTCTGCGAATTGCTACCTTTAGGCTGTCCCGATCCTTGGTGAAATTTTCGTTGGTTCGGTTGCACGACCAGGAGCATGTGTTCTAAATCAAGTGGTGTATTGCAGTCTGCACACTGTGTGTTAGAATATTTGTTAGTCTTCTTGGTGCGGGATAAGTGTTTGTTTGTAGTAGTCTTAAATATAGTGCCTGTGGGCCATTTTAGTCTTGGTTGCTAAATTCTCTTCGGCTGAGATATAGGCTCACGAAGCAACGCGGGCTTTAGTGCAGTTTATGAAATCAACTGGTCCACTGTGACTGATTGTAGGCGGGATGGGCAGTCCACATATTCGCACTGCTAGTGCCTCTTTCCCCTTTCTTTCCTTCCTTAGTTTTCTTTCGTTCTTTTCCCCTGCGTAGGACGTAGCAAATCGGACGTGCATCTGGTTGAACTTCGTACCTTTTCTTTCTCTCCTCCTTCATAAGCTGAGAAGCATTGGTCGCAACAACGTCGAGAAAGAAAAACTAAACGAAGCTTTTGTACCTGCTCGACAACTTCCCCATATTGACCAATCTGACATCAAAAATGAAAGGCAGAAACTAGTTTCAGACTTGCAAGAACACCGCACAAACGCTGCCAGAGTTAAGGCGCGTGAAGACAATTCAGTTTGCAGACCAGGCAGTAGCAGTGAATACCGTACAGCTGTGCGCTAAGCACTGTACTGATGTATGCTTCAGTCGATCTTAACAGAATCAAGCTGAAGTCCTGTTTGAACTTTAGGAGCTATTAAAGCTTCGTTTTGACCATACCAGCCTGCTTTTCTCGAGCTACATTCTCTCATGTTATGTGTTTAAAGTTCAAATGCTAAACTTTTAATAAATTTATTGTTTTTTTTTTACGTTGAAACTTGATGTGTTTTCTATTTCATTAGCCTTTATGTACGACATCTTCAATTCTTTCACGTGATTAGCAGCAGCTGCCACTGTTATTTACTATAGTATATTTTGACCTTTCATGTACATAACAATATCCCCGAAATAGATGGAACTGATTAGCAGAAGGCAGCTATCTTGGACTACTGATAGCGCCCTCCTTGCAGTTCTCCCACCATTCCTAACTTTGTTTCCGAGCACGTAATTTCTAAAACCACGCAGTAAAATAACGTGTTTTGTGAGCAAAGAAACAAAACAAAACAAGAAAGAACAGCGCACGAAAGGCAGAGACAAAGACGCATACATCTTGGACACCACAGTGCAGTTGTGTTTTCTGTACCTCTTTCGATGTCCCCGTTTTAGTGTGTGTGTGTGTGTGTGTGTGTGTGTGTGTGTGTGTGTGTGTGTGTGTGTGTGTGTGTGTGTGTGTGTGTGTGTGTGTGTGTGTGTGTGTGTGTGTGTGTGCGTGCGTGTGTGTGTGTGTGCGTGCGTGTGTGCGTGCGGGTGTGTGTGTGCGTGTGTGTGTGTGCGTGTGTGTGTGTGTGCGTGTGTGTGTGCGTGCGCGCGCTTGCGTTAACATTGACGCTCGACCGGCCCCGCGAACGGAGAATCGTGAACCGGACCCATCATCCGTCGGACAGGAAGCGCCGAGCAGACGACGCGACCGATGAGCCTTTCCGAGTTTACGCTTCACCTATTTAATATGGAGTTTCGCATCTGAAGCTTAGCGAGCCAACGCTTAGCCCGATTTCGTTTTCCCTTATTTCCTTCTCCAAATTGGTCTCGAGCCGTGAAAATAAATATATTATTCTCTCTCAGTGCTATTTTTCGTTCGTAAACAACAGTTCGTAAAAAACAAACAAGCAAACAAAAGCAAACAAACAAAAACAAACAGACAAACAAAATACGTTGGGCGCATGCGCAGCCTGACGTACCGATGATGAACATGGCCTCGACGATGACGTCGGAGATGATTGTCCTGTTGCCGTCCAGCTGCGGCTCCGCGGCTGGCGGCGGCAGCGCACTCCCCGCCGGGACACCACCGCCAACACCCGCGGCCGCCCCTGTGCTGCCGTTTAAGCTGGCGACCAGCTCGAGCAGCGAGCTCTCGTTCAGGCCCGCCGCCATCAGAGCCATCCGCCGCTGCTGCTGCTGCACGGTGTGGCTCTGCGAGAATAAGGCCAAGGCCGGAGCGTTGCTGTGGATACGCTGCGGGACTCAAACGGTGTGTGGGGAAGTCCACGGGTGCCTTTTCTCAAGACACTGACCTAAGCGAAGGTCTTGAAAGAAAAAGTTACCGCCCTCTCGAATGCAGCCCGAAGCTGCACGGTGCATTCCGGTAGATGCGGAACCTATACTTTCGCTTTTAGGATGTTCACAGAATGTACTTGGTTATCTGAGTCCGCGTTGACGAAACGTTGTTAAGCTAGAAATTACATATTATTAGATTATATTATACTTTATGTATTAGAGCCAGACACATTAGAAGCACAGGCGCCCGATTAATGGCAAACAACACTTATAAAGGAGAAGCTTTGTGAATTCTGCCCCTGTGTCTTGCAAACAGTTCTAGCGCAAGAACTTTTTTTTTAATTAAATGTATTTAAGGAGAGGTTGGTGCCTATATGTGGCGCCGGCTACTCCTCTTCTCTTGCATGATAGTTGTCCTCAGAATGTTGTCAAAACTCATATAACTCACAAAACTCACAAAACACATGTACGAACGTTCACGTAGAAAATCCTAACTGAAATATAAGTAAATGTTAGCACTACAAAAGAGTTCACATAACATAAATACTCACAAAACTGAAGTGTTCACACACAACACATGAGTTCACAAAGCATAAATGTTCTCAAAACCAAGTTCACAAAGATGATGTTGGGCACTTGCGAATTAGGTCCCTCTTGAATGCCGTGCTCTAATTACAACAGTCTTGTGCGCAGACACAAATGCCACATGAACACGAAGACACAGTAAACATGTAATCAAGAGTGCCTGCTAATAATAACAATACCAGCAATAACTAATATCCGACTCAGTATTCTTGTGATATTTTTGATTCCTGCAAAAATTGTACCAAGGCGCGCGCAGCGATGTTTTGTTGTTTTTCTGTAGGCCATGTACCCAAAATTTTTCCTATGGATAGTGGTCGTCTGTCCAAGCCACGTAGTTTTTCTGAAAGCTTCTTACGGGAAGCGTCATGTTTTTTACAGCGTAGAAGAAGGTGTTCTATGTCTTCTTCAGCCTCTCCACATGAGCATGTAGCACTATTAGTTTTTCTTATCCTATACAGGAAGCTTTTAGTATAGGCAGTGCCTACACGAAGCCTATGTACTGTTGTTTCAACCGATCGGTTAATTTTAAACGGAATATTGAATTCTTTTCCAGGATCAATATTACATAATCTAGAGTTCTGCGCATCATTTATGAACCAAGTTTCCTTGGACAATTTACCGCATAGTTTGTTCAATAAACAACGCGCGTCACTCATTGTTAGAGGAACTAGTGATAATTCATTCTTTTGATGAGCCTCACGAGCCATTTGATCAGCCGTTACATTTCCTATGATTTCACAGTGACTTGGAATCCACTGGAAAGCTATGTCATGTTGCAGATCTTTCGCTGTGGCATATATCTTCTGTATTTCATATGTCAATGTGCTGTTTCTTTTTCTTAAGCTGATTTCATTTAGGCTCAGCAATGAGGGTTGCGAATCACTCAGAATTACCCAGCGAAGAGGTCCTGAATGCTGACATATGTAACGTAAAGCAGAAAGTATTGCGTAAAGTTCTGCCGTTGTGGACGTTGTAAATTGGCAAAGCTTATAAGATTTTTTCTCTTGGTATGTAGGTATATAAAACGCTGATGTAGAGCTTTGTTTCCAGCATGATCCATCGGTATATACGTGAATGCGATCTACGTAGTTAGTGTAAAGATGTGATAAAGTTAATTGCTTTATCGCAACTACGGGCATATCACATTTACGACCTACTCCAGGAATTGAAGTGACTATTTCTGGAATTGTAAGTCGCCATGGGGGATGAGTTGCGCATGCAGGCCAGTATTCGTAAGCAGGTAGTAAGTTTTTGCACCGCCGTATTTCATCATGTATGCGTGCACCGGTTCTACCTTGAAGGTTTTGGCATAATGGATGATTAGCGTGTTGTGTTGCTAAACGAAAAAAGTGACGACAAGTTTCCGTAAATCTTAGTGCATGAAAAGTTGGTTGGCGGGACTCAGCAATTACCAAAGCACTGGCAGATGCACGGGGAACACCAAGACATATGCGAAGGCTTCTGGCCATTAATCTTTGAATGGTTTCCTCTAGATTACGGGATATTCCATGTAGTACAGGAGCAGAGTATGCTATTCTTTGTCTAATGATCGCCGAGTGAATGCGTAATAAAGAAGAGGTTGAACTACCCCATCTCACTCCAACAAATCGACGGAGAATGTTGATTAGGGAGCTGACTTTCTCCTCTAATGCTTTTATTTGGGGAGCCCATGATAACCGTCTGTCTATAATAATACCTAAGAACTTGTGTTGTCGCACAAGTTGCAAACGCTGAGAGTCTAGCACAAGTTGGAATCTCTTGAGGCACTTCCTTGTAAAAGGAAGTACAGCAGTTTTCTCAAGTGAAATAATCATACCTCTACTTTTCAAAAAATCATTAATCACTGTTAGGCCAGCTTGTAACGTTTGCTGAACGGCTTGAGTACTCGTGTCAGAAGTCCATATGCACAAGTCGTCTGCATATAGTGAATAATTCAAGGTAGCAGGCAAGATATGGGGTAATTCAGCCATAACACAGTTAAATAAAAATGGACTGAGTACACTACCTTGTGGAACGCCTTGATTCACTTTATGCTCTGTGCTTTTGCCACCAGCAGTTTCAATATAGATTTTCTAGTCTCTTAAGAATTCCGCAATCCATCTCAGTCTTCGGCCAACTATGCCCAACTGAATTAACCCATGTAGCACGTGAGTGTGGCTGGCTGTGTCAAATGCACGCTTTATGTCTAGAAACACTGCAATGGTGACTCTTCCACAGCAAGAACTTTAATGTTCAGCAAGAACTTTAATGTTCAGCAAGAACTTTAATGTGGATACAGGCCACGAAGTTTGCATACATGTTTATATGCGCGAAATAGCCTATTTCATTTGTGCATACACTGCCTTACTTAAAATGTGCGTAGCCTTGGCTAGCAGTTTAATGTGACCAGGTACATATCCTCCCAATGCTTCGTGGTGCTTCCGTGCTCTTTGTATTTAAGTGCCGAGAATGGCTTCATTTTGAATTTTAGAGCTCTGGCGAGTTTCCGCTCCCGAACTGGCGCGTTACGACTGTCATGTTGTGAGCACCTTGGACGGACGTCACAGTAAAGCAGTATCTGTGGATTCACGGGCTCTTGCGGTTCATATAGTATGGACTGTGAGTTGGTCCGCAAAAGAAGAACCCGGGAGAATTTCGGCCGAATCTCTGATACTGTGTCCCACGACGTGAAAACAACTCTACATGCTTTTAGCGATTTCGCCGCCGTTTATAATCGGCTGCCATTAAGTCGCAGCAATGCCAAATTCACATTGTTCAGTTAAAAACATCGAACCTTCCACTTGTCTCGCGATGCCAACTGAAGTCGTGGACGACGTACCTGCATCTCGCCGAAGCAGGCACTGTAAGGCACGACGACGGCGACGTAGACCGTGGCGACTAGGATGAGCCAATCCCAGCAGGTCTTGAAGGCGCCGTAGTGGGAGAGGATGAAGCGGGACTTCTTGATGGCCGCCGTCTTGTATTCGGGCAGCGCCGTCGAGTGCAACAGGTTCTGTACGCAGGCCGCAGAGAAAAGCGCGCCAGAGGTTTACCGTGCCATCAAGACATGAATGAACTCTGTCGACAATGAGCTAGCCATACCCGCCTATATTTGTACAACTGCACGAAAAGGTCAAGTAAAGTGTCGGGCGTTACATACTAGGGTACAATAAACGCCGTATACAATCGCGCCTGCGCAATGGTCTTGAGCTTTCATAGATTCTTTAGCTCATTTCACTTTTAACACTGGTTGTGCGACTAACATTTTTTTTTGTGATGATTTGTATACCAGGACACAGTGTACAGCAATATATCCCTGTTATCGGAACGTGAAATCCGAGACATGGGCACAGTTTTAAGATTTGTATTACAATATGTACAGGTTATGAAACTTTCATGCATGACTTGCTAAAATGTTTGTATATACTCGCCCGTTATTGTAAACGTAGAGAATACGGTGCTGTTCAAACCTGGTAATCATTCGTTACGGCACCATAAGAACTCGACAAGAGGTTCCACTCAGTGCGTTAATTGAGAGAGTGAATAAAGGTCGTTTTTGCGCGTTGAAGGGTGAGGTACTTTACAGAGAAAATTAGGGGCACAAGTTCAGGCTAAAAAATTATAAGACGGACAATAAAAGGATTAGGTTTGTGATAACCATTTTGGGCTTCGTTCTGACAAATTGGTTCAATAGACAACCGGTAACATTAAGGTCTGAGCACCGGTAAAGACTTTGGCAAACAACCAATCACTATATAATCGTAGTGCAAACCAGGTTATGGAAAGCGAGTTGGAGGAAATGCCAGGAAAACGCCCGCATGAGTAGAATATTGGAAGTAGATAATATTTCTATTCCTTTAAACTATGTTAAATTTGTTTTTCGTATAATTAAATTACTAGTCTTGGCCGCTACCGACGCGCTCCCAATCACTGAGTTTTTTTAAAGCTTGGTGTTTCTCGATAACTTGACTGACGCTTGCTGTCTCTGCAAGGGACAAACTAACTCAATTTGACTGCGACTGAAAAACATGGCACCCGAAGTGCTTAAAGCGGAATGGTTCCGCACTGAAATTTAAAGCGTAAAACTAGCAGAACTGGCGCAAAGGAAGGAGCAAAACCTATAACGGAACGAAAGACCCGCGTACGACTCGGATATATCAGCAACTATTTCGATTGACGATGCAATTGTAGCACATGTCTGAAGCAACATCGTCCGCTCCACACTGAGGCTTAGGAAAAAATATATACAAGATGGGAACAGCGCGCGTGCCACTTAGCGGAGGTATGAAATTGGGAACCAAATAGAAAAGCTGACGCGTCCTTTGAAGCGCTGTTTCTCTTGTCTGATGGCCTCGTCGGGCCGCCTACGCCGATGCCTCCTCGTTCTATTATGAAGGCACTCGCCTTTATACAACGCCCGCGTCCTTCCTCTGTCTGTTGTACCCCTACCACAAGCCAATGTATTCGGTGCGTTGCCAAATTCAGTTTCACCCTATTTTCTTGCCTCTTCGGAATCATGAAACGCCTGCTGCCGCAAAACGGATTAAGAATGGGCAATTCTTCGGTGAGTTTTTGTCGATTGTATAGAACATGAACTCCGTGCGAGAACTCTGCACAGGAACATCGGATAAGAGAACATCAACTATTTCATGTCCAGCGTACTTGGAAAGCACCTATCCAGCTTTTTGAAGGGTATGCCTTTTGCAATATATTGCGATAAACAATAAAAGAAGTGTACCCACTACATGACGACATACTGGCACCGACAGCGAGTACCTAGCCGTATATAGTTCCCAACTCGTTTTACTTTACGTTTTTGTATATATTATTGAAGCTTGCTGCACACGTTCAACCAGACGTGTTCCAAATATATGCGACACGTTTTAATTATTATTATTTTTATCTGAGTTTTTGTTTTGATGAACTTGGCATGCAGAAATGTACACACAGGGCATAATTTTCGACTACATTTCTAGTTTTGGTTCTACTTCATGCGTAAATAAATTGTGCGGAAATCCGCAAGGTGAAGAAAGTTTCATGAAAAGAAACGTTGCAATCCACCCGAGTGCATCACACAGAGCTATGCAAAGCGAACCGATAACTTCGCCAACATTGTGGATTTCCCTGCAACTCGCTTGCTTATCATTGTTCGTGCACTTCGAGTTGTTGGTTAACTCGTTCTCGCCGTATTATCTGCTAGCGTCTATAGTTGGTTTCTTTGGTAAAGCCGCTGCCCCCGGAAAGGCGGTGGTGCAGGGTAATCTTCAACTCTGGATCAGGGCAAACTTTTGCTTCAATTGCGAATTTTTGCCTGAGTAACCTGCATGGATGTCAAACAAAAATTAAATTCTAGAGTCTTACGTGCTAAACCTGATCTGATTATGAGGCATGTCGTGGTGGGGGACTCCAGAATAATTTTGATCACGTGGGGATCTTTGACGTGCAGTTAAGTGCACGAGCATTTTGCATCTCGCCCGCATCGGAGTGTGGTAGCCGCGGTGGGGATCGAACCGATGACGTCGAACTCAGTAGCGCAGCGTCATAGCCACTGAGATACCACGGCTGGTCCTATTGGTTCCCTTTGTACATTCGGGTACACGACAATTTCTAATTTCGTGGTTTCATTTTGTTTAAACAGGAGTATGCAATACCGGGCGTGGTGCAAATAAAAAGAAACATAAAATAAAGAAGTTGGAAAGAGGCAGTAACTTTCCGAGCGATAGATCATTCTTTACAGCATCGCAAAAAAGAAAAAAAAAAAGAAATAAAAAGGAAGAAACTCGAATGAAAGCTCTTCTCGGTCGGTGAAAGCTCACTGAAACCTGGGATCGCATAAGCCGCGGCGAGAAACATATTGCAAAGGTTTTACAATTCAGCACGAACAGTGTTAAGTGTCGTCGCCCTTGTAATATACGGGACCTCGAGTCTACGCGTGAGAATAAGAGCCTGAAATGACTGAGGTCAGTGAACCTGATTGGAAGGTTGCTTACAGCGCGACTTAAGCTGCGACGCAGCGAATAAGAAATATTACGGCGGGCGAAGGGAGATTTCGCAAGAAGGTTTATTAAGAGTTGCTTTACTTGAAGTGCGAACGAAGAGACAAGAAAGTGCCCCCCCCCCCCCCCCCCCCAAAAAAAAAAAAAAAAAAAAAAACGGTGACCGCCTAAGTGTGCGTCGCGCTTTTGAAACCTCAATTTGCCTCAAATCAGTGGAGCAAGGAGATCTGGTTGCATGCCATTTTTGTTTTCTCGAAAAACTTGTAACGACTTAAAGGGTCAGCGACGCATGAGAAACGACATTACTTGCTTGTGCTGAGAGTTGTGTATGATGTCGCGTTTTTTCGACGTGTGGCGGCAAGAGCTATTTAGCAATCTTTACGGCACGTATGGGATCCTCGATAATTATGCTGATGCATACTGCCCGTAGCCATTCACTAGTAGTGGACGTTCTTCTGTGCAATATGTTAAAAAAAAGTGAGCGCCTCTGGTTGCACAGTCGGTTGCATGGTTGCATAGTCTAGCTATGGTAAATGCAGGGCTTATCAAAAAGCGGCAAGTGGTATTTGCTATTTTAAGGCTTGAATTTTGCTGAAACAACACATTCTCAGGGAAGCTTGAACACCAAAGCGAAGCAAGATAAGATTGCATAAAAGCCTGGTGAAGCAAACACATAGAAAACACGAAGAAAGGAAGACGGGATTTCTTTAACAGTCAAAGCCCGCTTTGTATTTATTATTTTGCGTTTTTTTTCAGTTCGTTTCTGGCGCTAAGACGCCTCGTTTCACGATGAAAGGGCGTATTACAATAACACTGTAGAAAGCAATTCACCAGAGTTTATAAAAGACGAACTTGACGAGAGGTATCAAAATGCTAGGGCGCGCCAACATCGCCACCTTCGCGTGTCGCAAGCATCGTATTGAGCAGGATATCACGTCTGCTGTTTTACTGTCCATGTCTTTTTAGTCTGATGGCTCTTGGATGGGGCTGGCTACCTTTATAAGAGAGTTGTGCTAGACCACTGACAAATTTCGCAAGTGACGGCTTTTACGGCTGCAATGGGCATGTAAAGGGGGGGGGGGGGGGATCAGTTCCAGGTTTTCACGCATTCATGCATCACTTCACTCACTTCAGCTACATGGAACCCAGTGTCACAGTAGAAGCTCATCTATCCTACGCCCAAGTGCCATAATGATCCCGCTCAGACCAATTTAAACTGAACAACGCACGTGAAGCACAAGCAGGAAAGCACCTGATGGACATTTGCCATCTATTTAGACGCGTTTTTCTTGTTTTTGTTTTTTTTTTCGAGTTCTCTTTGCACTGTTTTGACCTTTAAAATGAAGCAGAACCAACGCTTCGCTGTTGTGCGCACCACTCAGGCGAGCTGTTCGAGAAACGACCCGCTGTGCCGTGGCTTGGTGGCTATGAAATTTTGGACTCAGTGACAAATTGTGACTCTACACTGTGTGACGTAAGATGGAACGTTTACACTATGCAACACGAGAACGCCTTCGCAGACTGCGTGACAGTGCCCACAGAAACAGTTCTGTTTTCTCTCTCTCTGCGTGTGTGTGTGTGCGTGTGTGTGTGCGTGTGTGTGTGTGTGTGTGTGTGTGTGTGTGTGTGTGTGTGTGTGTGTGTGTGTGTGTGTGTGTGTGTGTGTGTGTGTGTGTGTGTGTGTGTGTGTGTGTGTGTGTGTGTGTGTGTGTGTGTGTGTGTGTGTGATTTTCTCTTCTTTTTTTACTTACTTTTTTTTCTCTTTCTCTCTCTCTCTCTCTCCTGTCGCATCCCTTTACCCCTCCCCCGGTACAGGGTAGCCAACCGGGGATAATCTCTAGTTAACCTCCCTGTTATTCCTTTATTATTTTTTTTCTCTCTCTCTTTGCTGCTGAACAAAATTGAGGATAGATTTTCGGCCGCAGTGGTCGCATTAGATGGTGGAAGGTTACGGAAACCCTCACGTGCTTAGATTTAGGCGAACTTTACGGATATTTTGCAAAATTAACCCGGAGCTGTGCGCTATATGGTGTCGCTCACAGCCAAGTGTATGTGCGGGTTTGGGAAGTCAAAATCAATCAATCAATCAATCAATCAATCAATCAATCAATCAATCAATCAATCAATCAATCAATCAATCAATCAATCAATCAATCAATCAGCCTATCGTGATTGTACGTATTTTGCATCTCCTCAAACGCGCCATTCAGTGTGCAACAAAATGAAAAAAAAAAAAAGTGAACGACTTCAAATGCGGAGCGCTCATAACGCGAACGGTGTTTCAAGGCGTGAATGGCGTTCACCTCCATAGCCGTCCAACGTTCTAGAAGACGCTAAGAGGCTCGCGCTTTGGACCGGTGACATGCTAATCAATATGCGGGTCCGTGCCCCTAACGCCCGTGCAAGTGATGAATAAATGCAGGCTATTATCGCATACGGCGGGCGTTCGCAGGTCTCTGACAGAAGAAAGGTTAATGGCGGGGCAAATGACGAAATTAAGCTTCAAGGAGCCCGAAGATGGCTTACCAGCCTCCTTGACTGCCAGCGAACCTTTCTGGCACCCAATTACCCTAAGCCGATTTGCGGCCAAAGCTTTTTATGCACGAGCATCACGGACTTTTGGGCTGAGCTGCAAAGGTTATGTCCCCCCCCCCCTTTGGTAATAATCCGGTTGCTGTATTCCTGTCACATGCGCAATATCCGCGGCCTGCCGCAAGAGACACGCTTCATACGAATGACCTCTGGCGCCGAAGCCCCGTGTATACCTTACTAAAGCCCACGTGGTTAGCCTACAGCGCAAATTCCAGACAACCGACGGGAGAATGCGCAATTTTAATGGTCCCGAGTTCAGCGCACCGTGCGAGCGACCGATATTTCACCAATATCTTGTTTCGTCATCACCTTGGTTCATTCTGCCTGGAAGGGCCTGGTCCTTTCGCACACCCACTGAATTCGTTACGATGATTTGCTGCAAGTTCGGCGTGCTCGTTTAAATATCGCTGGTCGAATAAGACGGCAGCGATTGTTAAGATACTCGGGAGTAGCAGACAAAGGTTACCAGAAAAGACAGAATAACAAAATATAGAAGAATAGAAGAAGGAAGCGTCAGACTGTCATAAACAGCGAGCCCCTCAAGCGCTACAGCATCGAAACCGGTAGTCGTGCACAACCAATTTTAAGTGCACAAAGCACTTACACGCACAGTAATGCAGCAAGTGACTGGCCGCTCGCAGGCGTCCCTACTAAAATGTTCTGAATGGCGTACAATCATTTCATGTTTTCCATTACCGTTTTATTAAGCGCTGTCTACTTATAGAAATCTGGCGGAGTGTTTACGAAGTTCCTAACGATTCTGTTAGAGTTGCATGAATAACGTACAGCGAACCACATGGAACTGGGGCAGCCGAAGACTCTTCGGCAGGGGTGTTTATACACAATGAGCAAATTTGGATCATCGTAATGTGTTCCGATGTTAGCAAAAACTAGCTGGGCCCATTTCACTCATCGAGGATTGATGCAATGGTGATGCCGCAAAAAGTAATTAACTTGAAAAGAAGTATTTTTTCACCAACGGATCAGTAGGTCTCGGTGGCTTGTTTTACAATATGTTTATGCACTGACAGTGAGGTAAGGTTCTATGTTGGTGTGAGGCCGCATTGCGCCTGTGATGAAATTTCTCTATGCTATGGTGAATAGTAACAGTTTTTCTCACGACTTTGTGCGTGACGCGACGTGATTCCTCTTCTGTACCAATTTTGGCCTGTTGAGTTGTCTTCTGAAGCGGTTGAAAGTGGATTTTCCTTTTGAACATTCTCCATAACCTGTCCTTCACCTTCTCTTTGTTTGTGGGGTTATTGTACAGAAGTATAATATAATAGTTTATTATGTTGTCGGGTACCAGTGTGGCCGTGAATGCCGAGAACCATGCAGCAGACCGAGCACTTTTAGTGATATTTTTCGAGTGTGAGTTCAACGTGACATGGTAGGAACATTTTTTCGGTCGACTCTTACAGTCTGAAACTAGACTGAATCAGCCGTTATAAGACTACGTTGGTGCCGAAGGCTTAGAACGTTTCTTTTGGAGAGATTTCAGCACACGTCTAATTGACAGCTTCGGCAGATGGCAGTTATTGTGCGTTGTTTTCCAAGAGATCACGGAAAATCAGTTCGTATTTTTTTTTGTAACTTTGTATCACCCTCTTGCATCTCGGTACGATCGTAACACGCAATAGCAAGTCGTGGAAGCCTGGTTAACTCTGCTTAATGATCGCGTCCATCGCAGCTCGCAGGCCCGTTTGACATTAGGAATAGGAGGAGGCGCTACGTTGTTGAGCTTGAGCTGGACATTTTTCTTCTCGTGGCGGTAGTGACCAGAGAGTTGGTAGAGGACCGCCCGACTCCGTCGCCTCTGGTAGTTGTTGCTCTGCACGCAGCCCTCCAGATCCACGTTGCCATTTGCATCTGCACAATTTTCGCAATCGACAAAATGTTTGTCCACAATGTTTGGTAATAAGAACGTATTTAAAAAAGAAGTTCTCGCGAGGAAGAAAGTCGCAAGGAACGCACGCAAACTGGTGGTCATTAAAATAGAATGAACAAGCGATGCAACCATGGCAGCAGCATGGTCTGTTACCCGAGACAACTTCCAGTTCATTTCATTTCATTTCATTTATTTACTCTCAAGGCCGTACAGGCATTACAGAGAGGAGTGGCAATAGAAAAGAAAAAAAAATGGCTAAAGATGCAGCACATGGTCACAGATAGCCGACTTGAACACATCATGATCTGTGATAGCGACGATGGAGGCGGGAAGGCGATTCCAGTCTTGACTTGTTTTCGGGATGAAGGCTTCAAGGTATGCATTGCTTTTACACTGAGGCACCCCAACCTTCATTTGATGATCAATACGGGATGACACGATGGTTCGGAGGCGAAAGAAGTGTCATTTTTAGGTCATTATTAGTGTAGTGTATATTTATGAAACAGTCATAAGCGTGAAATTCGACGTCTAGTAGAAAGGAGAGGTAGGTCAAGGTGTTGCTTCATGCGAGAAACGCTGGCTAAGCGATAGTAGTTAGAGAGATAAACCTGGCTGAGCGGTTTTGAACCGATTCTAAGGCCTGCGTTAACGAGCTAGTGGACGGGTCCATATGGGTGAAGCGTACGCTAGTTTAGAACGCACGAGTGTTTTATATAGTAGTAGTTTCAATGGAACGGGAGTGAGGCGGAAATTCCGCCGAAGAAAACAAGGGTACTGTTAGCTTTGTTAATAACATGGTGGATATGTTCCAGTAGCGTCGCCATTTGGGAGCCAAATTTGCTAAGGAAAACAAATATATTGTTTCGTGGTCCATCATACAATTCTTGTATGGCCATACAATTCTTGTACCGTCTGTGATACAGAGCTGAGAATTTCGCTACGTCGGCGGCATCAGCACTAGACCTTTCTCTACTCCCCTTAATCTCTTACTTATCTTCCCCAGCGCAGGTTAGCCTAGCGGGCTCAGTAGTGATTAACCTCCATGCCTTCAATTTATCCTTCTCTTTCTCTGTTACGTGCAGGGGCGATCGCTCACAGATGCGCTCAACAAGTGGACGATTGGTCCTATATCGAAGAGATAATCCTTCAACACAGACATGACTCATCATGCCATCAGAAGACCATGAAAACGTTATTGTGTTTATGTGATCCACCGGACTCTGCGAACGCCTATAGTTCTTCCTATTATCGTATATGTGTGGTTCTTTCTTTTCTCGCCTTCTTTTTCGTTCTAACCACGCACGGGGTAGCAAACTGGGAACTTGCATCTGAATAATATCCCTGCTTTTTCTCACTTTCCTCGTTGTAAACATCATTTATCAAACGGCGTTTAAAACTGCTTAGTCAAGAAATGGTACCAGCTGCAGGGTCTTGTATATATTTGCTATTAAAATTCTCGTTTATGCTTCCGACCTAAATTTAGCAGGCTGCTCCACGAGCAAAACCTGGAGCCATTCGGAACCTGTGTGCGAACATTACAATGCATCGCCGCTTTCGTCGAAACAAGAAAACAACGCCTTCTCAAGTGTCAGCCCAGGTGTCGGCGCAGATGCGGATTCAGAGCGCAGATAAACTGAAATGCAATAGAAGGAAGCGGCACTCTAGCGGTGGCAACCGCTTCCGCAGGCTGCTCGGGCCGTAAACGTCGCACTATGTGTACTTGAGTAACCGCGCTTCTATCTCTTTCTAGGCGTCCATGGATATTTACGTCCGCGGAGGTTGTGACCTGGTTCCGGCAATGTTAACAGCGCAACTGCTCACAGGCGCAGGGTTAGAGTTTAAACCGGGCAAGAATGCCGCGGGGCGCTTCGAATGGGTTTCCAGGTCATACGGTGATTCGTGAGCAATAAACGCCAATGTGGCCCGGGGACGAATCCGAGCGCGGCGCGAGGCCAGGCCAGGAGGCAGGGCTCGATCTATATCCTATCTATATCTATACCTACCGTTATTATAAGCCCGGGCTACGAGCCCCCGTGGTCACGCTCAACGCTAGGTCGCACGTACAACCTGTCTAGACAGGCCCTTGTGCGTGACTAGGGTTGTGCAATGGGTTTGCTTTCGAGTACCTGTCGATGTGAGGCTCTAGCTACAGCGATCGTTTGTGTCGTGGAGACAAGCAGAAGAGGGTAGATGGTAAGCCGAGAAAACCCAACAGCTATGAAAATAGTACTTGACAAACACAATCAGTGGACTTACGTTTAGAGAGAGAGAGAGAGAGAGAGAGAGAGAGAGAGAGAGAGAGAGAGAAGTGATGAGAAAAAGGCAGGGAGGTTAACCAGGTTGAGCGCGAATGGCTACCTTGAACCGGGATAGGAAGAAAGTTCTATAATGCAAGAGTACTCGTGTTCCCAGACTGGCACACCTTAAAAAACTCGTCTGGTTAAAAATTATTCTGAAGCCCTTTACTTAAAGTGGCTCCCATAATTCTTGTGTTGCTTTTGGGAAGTTAACAAATGAATCAAGAAATTTATGTATAAGTATCCGTGGCATGCTGCAGGCCTTAAAAAAAAAGAAGAAAAAGAGAGCTTCAGTTGGCAGTCAATCTATTTCTTCAAGCGAAAGCACGGAACGTTGGTAAGCGAAAGCTCTTGCGTAACAAAGGCATCAATTAGGGTTAGGTTTTTTCGATAGTGATTGCGTATATTGCGAGATAAAGCGTTGACGTTATCTTGCCGAATGACGAGGGTTCATATTTTAAACTTGGCAGAGATTAAAAAAAATCGCCGGTCGAGTATAGCCCGGTTCATCCTTTTCGGCTGGATTACTCGAAGAAGCGGACATTAATCTTGAACTCATTAATCGGTGGACGTTAATCAGGGAATTAGCGCCAAGCTCTTTGCGACGGTGCTCCTCATAGCGGAAGTGCTTCTTCGGGACACTAAGCCCCACCAATTTTTTTTTATGGTATCATATCGCATGCTTAACGCGCCCGTACCGAGCTCGGCCGTCTCGTCCGCGTCGTCCGTCTCGATCTCGGCCATCTTGGACTTGGTGATGTCCTTGTGCGATGCCAGGAAGAGGACCACTTCGTGCTTCTCGTTCTTGATGGGCACGATGTCCAGCAGGCACCAGAACGGGCTTCCTGCAAAGGGCGACAGGGTGGAGTCAACCCCCACAGCACTAAGTGGGCAAGGGCGAGGTTCTACTTTTTATTGGAGAAATGAGGGGAGATACATAACATTTTGACCTTTGAGCACCCAATATAAACTACAGTGGCCTAAAAAGTGAAGCTTCAGCCTGAAAAAAAAAGAGAACCATTTGGACAAGGGTACTTGTCGTCGTTCTTACAAAAAAAAAAAAAAAAAAAGAAGGACAATTCGTTCTCTTTGTCGGAACGTTGACGCCAGGTTGAAGCTTCCCCTGTTCGACCTCTATCAATCACTCCCTCTCATACTTACCGCGACCCTTTGTTTTCGAGTAGTCCGTGCATTCGTACTTCACGGCCACTTTACTTTCGCGGATTTAGCTATCTGGAAGTTTCTCAAACGTTATGTCTATGAGAAATTAAATTTTGAGCGAGTAGTTTTGAACAACTGCACTCGTGACATAAGTGTTAGGTTATTAGTTCTGTAGGCAGCGTGCGCTAAAACCATCTCTATGTGGGCCACCATACAGTGCAGGATTCTGCCACACCGGTCTTTCTGAATGTGGTAGTCTCTGGCTCGTCAGAAAACACACGCCATGCTTAAATTTTCGAACAAGAACGAAATGGCTTCGCCGATGACATGGCCACTGCCTCCTGTATACTTTCAGTGCCGGTCCAGTTGCACCGAAATTCACGGGACGAAGTTCCCCGATCGCGGCACCACATTTCTAGGCAATACTAGGCGTTACGTACTTGCCATTGCTATAGGAGTCACAACTTTCGCACTGTGGTGCTCCTGCTGTATACCGCTTTCGCATGGATCTAGTTGATTTCATTCCTCCATGCATCTTAAGGAGTGCTAAGGACTATACGAACTATGACCACTTAGCGCAAATCTACAAAAATAAGGGGCGGAAGGCA
Organism: Dermacentor silvarum; assembly: GCF_013339745.2. Lineage (NCBI taxonomy): Eukaryota > Metazoa > Arthropoda > Arachnida > Ixodida > Ixodidae > Dermacentor > Dermacentor silvarum. The sequence goes on from NW_023605525.1 coordinate 94,480, forward strand.
CAAGATCACTTGTCCCTTCCTCCCCTTAGTTTTTGTTAATTTTCACAAAAAGAGAGAGAGAGAGAAGAAAGGGGAAAGGCAGGGAGGTTAACCAGATGGGAAGATCCCGTTTCATAAAGATGCCGATAGTTCTTATGGTCCGTAGTACAGTATGAACCGACTAGCCCTGCTACATGTATTACTGTGTTACAATTTAAGGAGCAGAAGTAGCAAGAGCTGAAGGTTGATGCATTCCTATTTGTACGCTATAGGGCGAACAGCATTTCCAAAAGTGGGTAATTCTAAGTGACACCCCTTTATCAGTTTTTAGCGTGGCAGCACACGCGTTGTAAAAATACAGGAGCACACGCCTCAGCAAGCAGTCATTGATAACTGAACACTGGAAATTTTGTGCCCCCCAGTTATTAAACAGAACGCCATCGGGAACGTTCAGGTAAGCAGCAGCATCGTAGTGACAAGCGGGTTTACACCCGCCGTGCCCCCACAAGGATTTGCACTCGTCAGAAAAGGGAAGGACGGATGACGAACCATTCTTCTTGTAGAAGATGACCTCGAGCTTGAGCTCGGTCTTGTTCTCGAGGGCGTCGTCTATCTCGCGTATCGCTTCCTCCTTGGTCTCGGGCCCATAGAGGAAGGCGCAGGCGCATCCCTTCTGCATGATCTGCGCCCGCGGGTAGCCCGTCAGCTCGCAGAAACCGTCTGAGCAGTACACGATGGGGAACAGCGCCGGCACCTGTGCATTGCCCAGCACGAAGTTGCTGTCTGCGAACGAGAGAAAGAAATATGTACGAGTGTGTGAGATATTAGCACTGCTGCCGAACGTGATATGGTACCGGAGCGTTCAGCGCAAACTTTCTTACTCAAATGTTTGTGATAGTAAGCGAGATGGTTTAATGGCGAGAAAGATGCAGGAAGAGGTAACCAAAAAAATATTATACTGAAGCGCTGTGCACGTTTTGAGGCTCGCAACTCAAATACAACAACATATGTGTTCATACGCATTTTAGAAATTACACACGACGGTGACTCGACACTAAAATATCGCGTTACATTAGCTGCAAAGCATGTCTCTGCGTGCTCGCCATCGTTGATCATCGATAAGTGGGCAAAATAAGCATTCGCTTCCTCAGCCGAGACATCGATGCTCCACCTCCATTCTCTAGCCCACTTTGCAAATATGAAAAAATTTTGCAGCATTGTTCCAATCAGATATCTTTGAAGACGTACGCGACACACATTAAACGTCAAACATTTTCATAAAAATATCCGGCAGACCCCACACCCTGTGGAAATCAATGTTATGCGAAGCAGGTTGTGGGGAGCCTACCAAGTTAACGAAACGACCATGACAGCACCAAGACGTACGCGGCTGTTTCATGACCTACATGACACGCATGTCATGGCATTCATGTCATGAGTGCTTAGGAGTCACTTAGCTTCGCCTAAGAGGCCTAAGGCGAAAGCCTTAATCATGCTCATGACTACGACTTCGACTATCAAGCTTTAGCCTTTTCCTTCACTTATTACAACAGCCGAACCCATTTCATACGTTTTTGAGTGTTAGCCTTTTTTCGCTGAGTCCTTGTCATTTTTGCTCAGTCATGCTCATGACTATGACTTCTACCATCATCCTTTAGTGTTTCCTTCACTTAGCACCCATGTAAGAACCCATTTCAGTGGTACTTCAGTGGTAATCTTTTTCGCAGAGTCATTGTCATTTTTACTGAGTCGTGCTCATGACTATGACTTCTACCATCATCCTTTAGTGTTTCCTTCACTTAGTGCCCATGTCCGAACCCATTACAGTAGTTTTTGAGTGTTAATTTGTTTTCGCTGAGTCATTGTCATTTTTGCTTAGACATACTCATGACTATGACTTCTACCATCATGCTTCGTAAGGCAACGAAGCAAGCACTGGGCATACCCATATACTCGTCCACGCAAAGACTGCTAGACATGTACGCCCACAACACGGTGGAGGAGCTCATCGAAGCCCAACTATCTAATCAGAGAATCCGGCTCAGTCACACGGAACACGGACGAGCCGTCCTACGCAAGATAGGATGGCAGATCGAGCCAGTACCCATCAAGGTGGTCCTTCCGGAAGACTGGAAGACAACCATTCAGACCAAACCTCTTCCTCGGAACATGACGCCGGGCAAGGACGACGAGAGACGCACCGCGTGGGCTAAAGCCATGGCCCGGAAGCTGGAAGAGAACCCCAGGGTCCTCTACGCGGACACCTCGTTCCGAAAACACAGTGACTGAGCAGCGGTGGTGGTTACGTCAAAAGACAGGCTGATCGTCAGCGCGTCCCTGAAGACAACAGACCCCGCAGTTGCCGAAGAAGCGGCCGTGGCCCTCGCACTCGCACAGCCGAGCGTGGACACCGTGGTCACCGACTCAAAGACAGCTTACGGAAGCTTCCGCAGGGGGGTAATCTCCTCCGCAACCCGAGCCATTCTATCCAAGTGCAAGCCTCGGGAAGAGCCCTAGAGCTCGTCTGGGTCCGGGCTCACTCGCAGGTAGCAGGCAACACCATCGCCGACTACCATGCCGAGCAATGTCAATCCGGGCAGAGCACGAGCCGGAAGAGCTACCCGCACCCGGTTACCAGCTTTCGGGACATTGCCCGGATGTACCAAGAGGAAAGGTGCAAACTACCAGAACCGCACCCAAACTCACCAGGCAACAACAGACCATCCTGCGTCGAGCGCAGGCGGGATCGCTTTGCGCATCCCGTACTGATGAACCGCATGTACCCCGCAGAACATGATACGCTCTGTCCTTTTTGCAAAGGGGAAAAGGGCACCCTGCCGCACTATCTTGGCCGAGTGCACAGAACTCAAGACCCCCCCCCCCCCCCTTCCCCCTTCCCGCCAACACACCCAATCCCCAACCCCTTGAGCGATGCGAGACCTTGTTATCCAGCCCCGCCCTACCGATTCAGCTCGCACTGACGGACAGGGGCCCAGGAGCGGTGGGGACATATGGGTCCCGTAACTAGGGAACCACCCCGTCTGGTGCCTGTGGGCACCACCAATATATTTGGGCCCAATAAAAGTTGATTCATCATCATCTACCATCATCCTTCAGTGCTTGCTTCACTTAGTACCCACGTCCGAACCCATTTCAGTGGTTTTTGGGGTGTTAATGTTCTTTCGCTGGGTCATTGTCATTTTAGGCGGCTGTTTCATCACCCACATGGCACGCATGTCATGACATTCATGTCATGACCTATTATTTATGTTCATCATACACTCTTGTCAGGCTATGCCACTTTTGGCACCTACCAAGTTAACGTAATGGGTGAGAGCACTAAGACATATGCGCTGTTTCATGACCTACATGACACGCATGTCATTACATTCATTGCCATGAGCTATCATTATGTTCGTCAGACACTCTTGTCATACTATGCCAATTTTGGTGCATGCCAAGTTAGCGAAACGACCATGAGAGCACAAAGGCGTAGGCGGCTTAATAGATAGATAGATAGATAGATAGATAGATAGCTGATAGATAGTAGATGATAGATGATAGATAATGATTAGATAGATAGATAGTAGATAGAATAGATAGAGTACTGTCAAAGTGACAAATGTTCGCCAAGAAATGCTCCGCATTTAAAAACAATTTTGATTCGGCTCCTTGGCGTGTACGAGATCACACGCAGCGCCTGAAAGAGGCTATAGTGAGACAGTCAAGTTCCGTTGACTTTGAGCCTTGCAGATGCGCTTGTACGGCGCCCACAGTGGTGGATTAGCGGCTATGGTGTTGGGTGCTAAGCTCGAGGTCGCGGGATGAAATCCCGGCGCTGCGGCCGCATTTCGATGGGGGCGAAATGCAAAAAACGCCCGTGTCCCGTGCATTGGGGCCGCGTTAAATATCCATCTGCTGGTCAAAATTAATCCGGAGTTCCCCACTACGGCGTGTTCATAACCAAATCGTGATTTTGGCACGTAAAACTACAGAATTCACGCGCTTGTACGGCTTTACGGTCCAATGAGGGTTGAGGCCTAGCTCCCAGGAGCTTAGAATCGGTAAAAGGGTCAAGAGGTTCGAAATTTTCAAGTATACGCGTAAATGAAGATGCACAGATGGATGAGCGGAATGAGGTGAAGAGATGAAGCATAACCTCCGAGGAAAGGGCAGTGTCTCGGAAGTGCGGTCAACGTTCAAGAGGGAAGATTGACACGGTTTCGCCACGTTCTGAAAAGCGGCGTTAACCATTGTCGGCAAGAAGACATTGAAGATTGAGTCAGGCTTAAAAGAAGAAACGAGGTCTGCTTTAAAAAAAGAAGTTCGCAGGACTATCAATAAAGTTATCGTTCTTCGCAGGGCACTGTCAACGAAGAGCTTAACTCTGCTCCTTGGATAAAGAGTGAGTGATACAATAAAGGGAAAAAAAGAAAGAAAAATAGCGAATAAGGACGTGGGCGAGTATAACAATGTGGCAGAGTTTTTCGACGAAGAAGGTAAATTACAGCGAAAATTTCATTTTGCGGGATTCGGTAATCTGGAGCTCCGTCGAATGAAAAAAAAAAGTTTTTCCAAGCTCGCCCAGCGGCACATTGGTAACTCCTATTGCTTTTTACTATAAACTTCCAATTTTCAATCCTTCTACAAGAAAAAAAATATGCAAATGTTTTCCGGCCCCACCTTATTAAAATCGCATCGTTCCAGCGCGCCTACGCGAAAAAAAGATTGCAACAATGGCTATTCTGAAAAAAAGAGAAAAGTGATGCTATAGAGAAGTTGTTTGAAGCAGCAGTACGTGTTTGGACAGACGAAAAAAAATCCAGTTTGTTGATCCTATCGAATAAAAAATATATACATATAATTCACAATTGTGCGAAGTTTTGAGCCACTTCACCCGTGCCAGGAGCTGAGGTGCGGCCGAAGTAGTGCCTGAAAGCGCTTGTTAATGCACTCGCTTCTCGAAAGCTCTCGATGAATATAGCGATATCTGCGCAGATTTCCAGCGCCCCCAGAAGTGCGACACGAGACTTGCCGTGACAGTTCTATCATATTTTCTCGTAGCAACTGTTGTCAAAGGTTGTGAATATCGAATAATATCTTCTCTGAGAATACCTTCTCTAGGGCCGAGTGCGTTCTGTTAAGCCTGTCTTTCCTTTTCTTTCCCTCTCTCTCCTTTCTTTTCATCCCTTTAAACCCCCTTCCCCCGGTAGGGTAGCAACCAGACATGTTTGCTGGTAACCTCCCTGCCTTTCCTTCTTTTTTCCTCCCCTCCTGTCTTTCTATTCTTCTTGTGAATTGCGAGTGAATTGTTAGTGGGCGCGTGATCTTCATATTAGTATTAAGATCGAAAAACGAAATGATCAAGTTATGGGGTTTTACTGCGCCATAACCACGATCTGATTACGAGGCAACGCGCAGTGGGGGACTCCGTAATAATTTGGACCACCTGGGTTCTTATAGCGCGCCTAAATCTAAGTACACGGGTGTTTTCGCATATTGCCCTGCTAACATTATTGCGGGCTACGAGCCTTAACGAAACTTTGTAAATAGTGTATATATATATATATATATGTGTGTGTGTGACTTTATGTATTGTTCATTGTTTATCACTGTATATATCATAATCATCACCCAGCACCTGAGTTTTGTCAGGCGAATAGCCAGGATAACATCTCCAGCATCTCATTAAAGCACGTTTCTCTCTCTCTCTCTTGGAAATCGGAAGGCATGCCGAGCGATCAGGGCAAAAAGCGAAAGAAAAAGCAAGAAAGGGGTACTTCACGAAACTTTACACGTAGGAAGGAAGGAGTTCACTACAAACGGCCGCGTGTATATCTGCAAGCTTTGTTGACGGGAGCTGGCTGCGGCTGCAGCAAGAGACCAGAGCAACAAGAGACGAGACAGTGTTGCCAGAGTCGGCACCTGCTTGAGGAAAAATCGAACGGAAAACAAGGCGTGGGAGCAAGGCTCCCTGCAACCGAGGAAGCAGGGCTTAGAAAATAAAGTAGCATGGATGTCAGTGAAAAAAAGAAAGAAGAACAGGGAAAAAGGAACCTATAAGAAAAAAGAAAGATGGGAGAGACACACTCCCACGTGGCGAGGTGCTTGTAGAATGCTTAAAATGTCCCCAGAGAGTACAGAAACAGTTCCAGCTGATCTCACTATGGTTATGCGATGTGTGTAAGAAGCTGGCTTGGCTGTTGCAAGGAATACGCTGGTGATTCGTTCGTATATATAGCACAATAACATCTGTGAAGTTGTGTGTTCTTGTGCCAGAAGTGAGGCCTACCTTGTTTAGAGGGTTCCTGCTTATGATGTGTGCTTGAGTATTTTTCCAGCAAGTGAGCGCAAAATGTAGGTCGCTCTTATCTTAGATTCTTCCTCGGCCTTTAGCTTTGAGTCCCCAGCGACCAATTTCAGTTTTGTCGCTTTTATTGAAGCGTTTCGTCTCAGCATGCGAGTATGCGTGTTACCACTGGAAAACTGCGCGCGTAAACACTAGCAAACACGAATTTATGCTCACCTAGTTTCACCGCGCGCTTTCCACTATATAACGACACATTTACGTTAGTCCCTCGTTTCTATACGAAGTAAAGTGAAGAATTTTCAAGAAAAATACTGCCATGCACATGCGGATGAACAAAAATTAGAGGACCCTTAAGCTACGCCTTTAAGAGTGGAACGCGATAGCGTTATCGGGCTCCGTTCGCATCACATTTTTCTTACGAGTAGGCTTTACTGCAACACATAACGTGGGAAAGCCAGCTTACAAAGACCACGCTTACACTGATCTCCTTAAGGTCGGCCTCACTTTTAAGCGCAAATGCATTGCTCGAAAGATATTTTTACAGGAGCAGTTTAAGCCGTCTTATATCAAAATGTGAAGGCCCTAGGACCTTTTTTTATTGTTTTATTAATTGTTTGATGTTGCCCCGAGGCGCGCGCGTGTCCAAAATTTAGCAAGCTTCGGTTTTCAACATTCCCCTCAATGTTGTCTAGAACCAAAGTACAGCGAAACACCATCAGAATTGGAGGACGCTTAAGTTTCGCCTTTAAGAGTGGAATGCGATAGCATTCAAAGATCCCTGGCTTCTTATGAGGCTTTTTTCTCGTATATTCAAATTACACTCAGACGCTATCACGCCTGTAGGTTGTGGTTACGTCGTACTTTACAATTTTTCTGACAGATTTTATTTTGAGAAATTTTTTGTTCCCTAACGCCTTGCGCCACGCGGATGGCCTGTGTGGTCGGGGTGGTTCGGGATGATGTGGTTCGACATAATTATTTCCGCCAGACGGCGATGCTTACCGACGACGCCGAAGCCGACGCCGGATTTTCTGCGGCACGGGGCCCTTAACGCTATCACGTTAAAACGCTATCACGTTAAAACGCTATCACGTTAAAACGCGCAGGAGGCGGTAGAAGAGCTGCTGTCTATCTGGACTGAATTCCTTGACATCATGTAGCAAAGTTTGAATTGTTTTCAAAAAACGTCAGTCAGTAAGTCATACAATCAATCAATCAATCAATCAATCAATCAATCAATCAATCAATCAATCAATCAATCAATCAATCAATCAATCAATCAATCAATCACTTAGCTCCGCAACCTTCTTAAGCTTTTCCTTTTGCTCTTTCGTGGGAAAGCAGGAACAGATTGGGATGGTGATAAAGCCCACATGTGGCCGCCGACCAATAATTTCCCGTAGATGAGCTGAGAAACCTTAGCAACAAAGCCATCTTCGCGCTCACGGCCTTTCTGAACCAACACTGGGGAACAAGGTACGGTGCCGGCGATGTGGAAACACGCACACATAATCATGATCCCCAAACCGGGCAAGAAATTGGCAACTGAAAATCTCAGACCCATCTCGCTCACATCCTGCCTCGGCAAGGTGTACGAGAAAATCATAAACAAGAGAGTACAGAGAAACTTAGAATACAACAAGCACCTGCCAGACACCATGTTTGGTTTCCGCGCAGGCTTGTCCACACAAGACGTTTTACTCCAAGTCAAGGAGGAAGTCCTCAGCAACGTTCCCCGCTGTGGCTAACATGCCCTCCTAGCAATCGACATCAAAGGAGCTTTCGACAACGTCAGCCACCAAGAAATCCTAGAAGGGCTCGCCAACCCCAGCTGCGGCGAGCGAACGTACAAGTACGTTCAGAGCTTCCTAAGCCATCGCACGGCAGAGCTGAAGATTTGGGAGATCCAGACTGCAGTATACCACCCTCCCAACAAGGGCACACCACAAGGAGCAGTCATCTCACCCACACTCTTCAATGTCGCCATGATCGGCTTCGCAAGAAAACTGCAGGACGTAGAAGGCCTCCGCCACGCCTTCTACGCAGACGACATAACACTCTGGACCACAACAGGGTTGCTTACTGAAAAAGAAAAACGGCTGCATACTGCAGCTGACCTCATCCAAGAATACGTCAGCCAACGGGGACTACAATGCTCGCCCGAGAAATCTGAACTCATACGAGTCTGGCGAGGCCGGGGTAACCATACAGTCCCCATAGACCAAACACGAAAACTCGAGGTACACCTCAACGGGGGCCTCATACATGAAAAGTAATTGCTCAGGGTGCTGGGCATGTGGCTGCAGTCTAACCAGCGTGCTACCCACACCCTACGCTCCTCAAAACCAGTGTCAAGACGATATCACGCATCATATCCCGTGTAACATCCAAGAATAGAGGCATGAAGAGGAGACACCCTCCGACTGGTCAAAAGCCTGGTGGTGAGCAGAATCACACACAGCCTGCCCTACTACCATCTCACACAATCTGAGACGAAACAGGCCAACACACTCTTGAGGATGGCTTTCAAGACCGCTCTCCGCCTGCCGATGAGTACATCGACTGAGAAATTATTGGCGTTGGGGTTACACAACACCGTCAGGGAACTCACAGAAGCCCTTCACGTCTCACAACAACAGAGACTTGCGCGGACTCACACGGGCCGGCAGGTCCTACAAACCTTGGGCTTCAAAGTCACAACATTACGAACCCAAGAAACCTGCACGATACCTCGTCACGTCCAGGACAGGTATCACATTGCCGCAATACCACGCAACATGGACCCTAACCTACACTACGGAAGGAGGAAAGCGAGGGCCCAGTACATAGAGAAAACGTTCAGGTTCCATACCACGGCCAGTTTTACGGACGCCGCTATGTACGGAACGAAGAATAAGGGAGCAGTGGCAGTGGTCTGTGACCGCCGAGGCCACGTCACCTCCGGTGCATCGACCCACCCCTGCACGATCACGGAAGCCGGAGAGCTGGCCATCGCGTTAGCCATCTGCGAAGGCCAACACGCAAACAAACCACTGACGATCGTCACGGATTCCCAGCAGGCCTGCCGCAACTTCCTACAGGGAAGAAACCGTGAAACTTCACCATCACGTCCAACAAAAAGGCCACGAGGTTGTCTTTCAATGGGTACCTGGTCATTGTGGAATCAGTGGCAATGATTCCGCAGATAACGCTGCTCGCCCATCACACCAAGAAGAGCTCAGCGTTCCAATTCCACTTTCGAGGACAGACGCTTAAGGCAGCTTTGACACCTGGCACGCGGTCTCTCACTGACCGAGTGGAACTCGCCAAACTTACGACTTACACGACTATATCAATTAAACCCCTCACTGCAACTCCGACCTCCATTCGGACTTCCTCGACGTGAAGTTTCGCTTCTCTGTCGCCTTTGGTTAGGAGTTGCCTTCAGAAAGGCATACTCTACATTAATTGGAGTGACCGACAGTGCAGCATGCGAGGTCTGCGGCTCCGACGAAACTATCGACCACCTGCTGTGCCACTGTCCACAATATGCCCCAGAAATACAAGAACTTGCTAACGCTCTAAAAAAACTGGACAATCGAACGCTTTCCGTGCAGGTGCTGCTGGAACACCGCCCCCATCGCTCGTCGGCCCATGAAGCGGTGAAGGCACTTTTGTGTTTCTTGAGGACGACGGACTTGTGTCAACGTCTGTGACTATTAGTGCAATACCACACACGTCAGCGAACTAACCGCTAATTTCCCTTCTTTCCTTCCCTCCTCTCTCTCCCTGTCATCTTTGTGTTCCCTTTTCTCATTCCCCCGGTGTAGGGTAGCCAACCGGACGTTATTCTGGTTAACCTCCCTGCCTTCTGCCTTTCTCTTGCTTCTTCTTCCTACAGGGAAGAATCGCAAGACCTGCGGCACAAGTCCTAGCCCAAATACCCAAGGAGGACACTGACGACAACACCATCCAAACCATCATTTGGATATCTGGCCACGCCACCATCACGGGTAACCTGTATGCCGACAGAGCAGCTCGATACTTTGCACATAACCGAGCACTCATCACGCCGACTGCAGATGACCCTGACCCAGTTGACCCCGAGTATTCAGCAATCCTGAACTACCACAGAGGGAGTCGCTTGCGATATCCCCCACCCCATCGAATACTAAAGACGGAGGATGCCGCTGCCTGGCGTAGGCTCCAGGCACTTACACGAACCTACACATATTACATCGCATGCACCCCACAGCGTATACAGGGACGAATGCCCGTGGTGCGGGGCCACACCAACCCTATACCACATTATGTGGGAGTGCACGCTACACAACACAGAACACCACGACACGAACACCATGACAAGAACACCACGAGGGAGCAATGGGAGGCACTGCTGTCCAGCTCGGCCCTCGACGACCAGCTCGAGCTGATCCAGAGAGCAGGGAACATGGCAACAGCCAGCGGAGCCCTGGACTAGGGGCCCCGACCATTAGCGATGCCCCATCGGGGCAAGACAAAACTCCATCTTTGTAATAAAGTCTATCTATCTATCTATCTATCTATCTATCTATCTATCTATCTATCTATCTATCTATCTATCTATCTATCTATCTATCTATCTATCTATCTATCTATCTATCTATCTATCTATCTATCTATCTATCTATCTATCTATCTATCTATCTATCTATCTATCTATCTATCTATCTATCTATCTATCTATCTATCTATCTATCTATCTATCTATCTATCTATCTATCTATCTATCTATCTATCTATCTATCTATCTATCTATCTATCTATCTATCTATCTATCTATCTATCTATCTATCTATCTATCTATCTATCTATCTATCTATCTATCTATCTATCTATCTATCTATCTATCTATCTATCTATCTATCTATCTATCTATCTATCTATCTATCTATCTATCTATCTATCTATCTATCTATCTATCTATCTATCTGAGATGACGCGTAATTGAAGTGCTTCAAATATAGTATGGCTCGAATGGCTCGATGAACGCCGTAGTTTCCAAACTACAGTGAAAGAAAAGACATAACTACACGCTCGCCGTGTTTTAGTGTCTGGAGGAAGTGAGAGAATAATTTAGCGCGTGCTTTTTCCTTTCGTTTTCTTTTTGACATAAGAACAAGATCGGAAAGCGCTTGCACTGTCGCGCGTGCTCCTTTTTCCATGCCGGTCGCGTACTTTTCTTGAAATAGATGTTTTCTTTTTTCTACGTACTTTTTCATCAACGCGTTCTCTTTGTCCCAGTGTTGGTTTTTCTTCTGGAGTCATGCCTCAAGTTTTTCTTTGAAACGAAGCGGTAGCCCTTCGTCTGGTTCGCTCTACGCCTACCACTGTCGTTTTTCAACGTTCCCTTCCTTAATTCTATGGATACCAAATAATCGATATTTTCATCAGGAATAATTAACTGTTTAGTTGTACTTTTAACTACAAGGAGACAGCTGTCTACTGTGCCAAAGAAATATTGAACGAGTGAAAGAAAATACTTCGCTTCCTAATGACTGCAAAGCAGTTAGAGATGCGATCGTATTCAAGTGACATTACAAATTTTTTGCCTTCCTTTTTCATGCCATGCTGTTGGTGATGTGACGCGTGTAAATGATTACATAACGTTTCCAGACTGCTACTAAAGGAAGATATCATGAAAGTGTTCTATTTCAGCAGTCGCTGTTCTTTAAGTTAAGAATATATTTTCATTTTTGTCACGCATGTCATATAGTGTACTGTATAAATGGACAAAGTAGACATCCAGTTCTTTAAATTTGGAGTGAGGCTACGACAGACGCTCTAATACATTGAGTGCATGCATCAATTGGAATTGTAGCAGCGCATGTCGTCAGAAGCCTCGAAAACCAAAACTAGTTGTTTTTAATTCGACGAAAGGTGGTAATGCCAATACTTTGATTCATGTTCACAGTGGCACATGCCTGTCTAACTCTTCCTCTTTAAGCCGCTGCGCTCATGAAAGAAAACTTTTTTTTTTATTTCTTCAGGTCCGCGCTTAAGCATGCCTCTTTGTCACCGTTGTCACAATGCAATTTGGTTAAAAAATGCCATCGCAAACAGTTTCTTCACCGAAACAGCAGTTACAACAGCCCACCACAGGCATCAGAATGCTTCTGGCATTGCCATAAATTTGAGGCGCGTCCTGTGAGGGTCTGCTATCCACTCTAAGTACCTAGCGAGAAATGTAAATTTGAGGGTTGTGAATGGAGTGCAGAAATCCCCTGGCGCAGCTTTCAAAGCTGAGCCGCGTGTGTGGCACGAAATGCGCTGACATCGCAGTCGAGTGATGGATGCACTAGATTACTCACACAATTTACCCAGGTTAGAGTCCTGCGGATTTCCTCATGTTTACTTTCTTTTGAACGGCATTGTTTCTTTCGGTACGCATCCAGCATACTCTCTGCGCACGCAATGTTATCCACGCGCCTTCTATTCCGTGAAACTGTGTCGCAGCGAAACGTCAGCGATATATATGCTGACAGCAGCTCCATACCACTCGCGTTTGATCGAACTCGACAGTGGCGCCATCGCAATCGTCTGAAGCATCTTCTGCGGTGCTAAGACGCATGGCGTGCTTTTCGGATACAGGTACAGCTGTAGGTTGCATAACGCTGTCGCAACAAAAGCGTGCCTATATTGCGTGCGGTGAATCAAGAAAGAGAAAGAGAGAGAGAGAGAGAGAGAGAGAGAGAAAGAGAGGCGTCTACTGATGCCACAAAGATGAGAAAGTGACGACGGCGAAATGAACAAATGAAGTGAAACAAGCCGAGCAGCGTAAAGAACGTGGGAGAAACGCTAGGGGAGCCGAATGATGATGCAATGCGTTCATGCATTCTGCGGCTGGACAAGATCCCACCGAGAAGTGCATGTACTGCAAGAAAAAAAAAACACAGAAAAGAAAAGCATAAAAAAAAGAAAGAAAGAACTCGTGACGAGCCAGAACCGTAGGCGGGTGGTTCTGTCTCTCTCACTTTTCTGCCTTTGTGGTTAAGGAATCAAGAGAACAAAACGAAAATGTGCGCACACGTGGCGTATGACGAACAAAAGACAGACGTGACAGCTTTCTTGTGCGGGCGTCCGAGCGCCGTGCGAACTCTGCCATCGCACGCGGTGGACGCAGGTCTAGCAGAAAGGCACACGCACACACACACAAACCCAAAAGAAGACAGGAAGGAAGCTGAATTTCTTGGCAAATTGTGACGAGTCGCTCGTCAATTGAAAAGACGGGTGAGTGGAAAGAGAAGAAGCGGAAACAAAATGAAAGGGAGGGAGGGCGAGCGTCTCCCATCCTGAAACCTCATTGCAGTCTTTTTTTTTCGTTTGGCAAACGGTGGCAGGCGTGGCGCGCGTGGCACAAGTGGAGTAACGAATGGCACTTCTCTTTGGATGCGGGAAGCGCACTCTTGAGTTTGAAGAACGTCCAACGGTGAGGGGAGAAATGGATTAAAAAAAAAAAAAAACTGGAAGAAGCTGAGGCACTTCAGGGCGGCGGACTCGTGCAGTTAAGTGGGGACGAGGACGTACACAGACGTACTGAAAAAAAAGGTCGGCACATGTGCTAGCGGAAGCAAGGTTGTATGGGAACGGTGGACGTCGGTTATTGGGGAAGCGGGATAAAGGTGAAGAGGCTAAAGAAGAGGCAAAAGGAAACCGGCAGTTCCTGCGTGGATAAAGAGCAGAAAAGACGAAGAATGTGGGTAGCTAGAAGTTCATGGCATACAGAAGCAGAAAAAAAATACCACAGAGTTTCGCGAGAGAGTTGCTTAATGCTCTCGCTAATGACGGACGGTATGCCTGTAGGGAGAACGCGGTGAGCGGCGGCGATGGCGGCGACAGGAAATGAAAACGGGAAGATTGTGACTGACGCCTACGTAACACGAAAAGCTCCACACAATAGAAGCCATTAGAGCTGCGAGAATGACTGCGCATTCCGAAATGTTCAAGCAGGAAGGCAAATGTGGGTCCCTGGCGAATGTCAAGATGCAATGAAGGTGGTGACATGGTGGTGGAACGCGCTTGCTTGTGCAAGCGGACTTAGAAAGGAGGAAACAGGGAAGGGGGAGGGTTGAGGGCGAGGGAAGGTCAAAAACGAATAAAGGGATTGCCAACTGATATTTTGATATTTGAGGTACCTATATGTCTTTCTTTAGTGCTACGGAAAGCTTACCGTCCACAGTACCCAGGACCGCAAGCGTTTCGCCGAAGACGTAACGAAATATTTATAACACTTTTACGACCTGTGGTCACATTAGTGTTTTTGCAGTCCTGTGCTGACTGCAACAGCTATTGTGCACTGACATAAGCGTGAAGACAAAAACGAGTACAGATCTAACCGCATAAAATACTGTTTTACTTATTGATCAATACAATCGTAATTTTGCTTGTAATTTCAGTATCTCAATAATTTCTGCAATAACGTTTCTACAGTATTATTGTATCGTGTCGGAACTGCCTTCTTCGCTCTTGTCCTTTCACTATACAATCCAAGTGTACTAAAATGAAAGTGTTTTCGAACGTGACTGTGCAGTGCCTTTTCGCCGACCATATTTTGCTGCTGAACATAGCTTAAGGAATTTATTTTGGCCTACAGGCAGATTAAAGAACAGCGCGCACACTTGGAGGATACAGTTAGAGTAACCGAGGAGCTTAATGTTCAGTTACAACCATAATGAAGCTAACAGAAAGCCACCATAGAAGCCAGCAGTTTGTTGGCTTCATATGGCAGATAGAACACACAGATGTCGTGGGCGATGGCAGGGTTTATAATGCGATGAAAAAGATTCATTGCCGCTTCGCACTGTGACGCAGACAAACAAAATAATGTGGATTCCTTTCACCTTGCTCTTGAAGGCTTGATTGATTGACAAGGTTTAATGCCTCGAAGCAGCACTTTGGTTGTGAGACACGGCGTAGTGGGAGCTTCGAATTAGTTTTGACTACGACCGGTTCCTTAAGGTGAACATAAAAGTACTACAAGATCGTTCTCCATTCTGTTCCAGTGGGAATACAACCGCCGTGATGGCGAATGGAACTCGCGTATGCTTGCTAGGCAGTGGAGAGAGAGAGAAAGAGAGAGAGAAACGAAGAGGGAAAGGTAGGGAGGTTAACCAAGGACGTGCCCGGTTGGCTAACTTACACTTAGGGAGGGGAAAGGGGAAGAATAGATAAGAAGAGAAAAACAAAACAGAGTTAGTCATTCGCAGAGACAGTCACAGAAGAATCTCCGCATTCACAAGCGTTCGTACAGTCCAGTACTCTTTACGAACTGCAGAATAGCTATTGTGGCCTTTTGCATGCAAGAATGCATAGGCCATGGCCCAAGAATCTTTTCGTCCGAGAGCGTTCTGTTATCTAACAGGTTGAGTTTAGCTTGAAGAATACGTCGTTGAGTGTCAAAATATGGGCAGTGACACAGAAGTGCTCGAGAGTCTCGTCCCACCCGCACAAAATGCACGCCGCTAGGCAGTGGAACTTCTTAGCTGCTGCCGGGGAATATAATGTTGAGTGACAATCATTTAAATGAGCGTGTTTAGGACTTGTATTACGTTAAGAGCCGCTGAAGCGTGCATGTTAGTCAGCAACACGCGTATAAGTAAAAGTCGTGCTGGAATTGGCATTGCTTGCAAGGTGATCTTTCGGACGTCGAAACTGAAGCTGCTTATTACGTATACTGTTAATGAGATGGTAGAGTTGTGGTTGACGGCGAGAAGTTACTGATCGATTTCTGCAAGTTATGCTCAAATAGATAAAAGGAGACATTAGTTGTGATTAGACAGAACAAACCTTCGATATACACGAAGGAATAGACAAGTCGTTATATATTGCAATAAAGTTAGGCAAGCGCTCAGGCAGGAGGGATCCGAAGTCGATATTAACCTTGTTATAAGATGAATCGGCTCTCACGTTATACTCCGATGGATGTAATTAATTTCGTAACAGTATATGAACTCCAACGAATGATGGACGCTCGCGAACACTACGTGCAGTTAGGCAAGAGTATAATAGAGCCAACGGTGCAGTGTTCACCGTGTTGTGGATATACCGGCTCGTGTTACGAGCTCCACCGTTTGGCTCTTTCGACAGCGTCGTGGCAGTGTGATCTATCTTCCAATGCATCGCTCACGCAACAGCCAGATAGTACACGTAACAAAGGAATCATTTATACGAGGCTTTATTGTATCACTGATAGGCAAACGACCGCGCACGCTACATGGTTTCCTGTGTACGGGGGTACTGTGGCCGCTGCCACCACGCCTGTTAGACGGAGGAAATGATGTCCTGCAACAGCATGAGATTACTGATTCGCTATTTTTTGTAGGCATTGAGTACCAGCGAGTAATATTGTGCTCACTGACACAGTTGCAAGTTGCATGCTCTGCATTTTGCGAACGCAGCGGAGCCATTTCTCGACGAATCCTGCGTTTCATTTTATTATTTTTTTTCGTGAGTTGCATCGTCGAGGGGAGCAGAGGGGGAGGCGGGGATTACCACATGATCTAGTAAAGCGCACTCGAGAAAAGTGCACATTAAGATAATAAAGAGGGTACTTTATCAATAATTGCACCGGGAAAAAGCGGTAGCTAAATGAGGATTGCTGAATAACTATATGATATTTTCAAATAATAATTGTTTCACTTTAATTATTCATTAATTTAGCTATCAACCTGTCACTACTGCGGAACTGAAGCCGGTCAGGGCTCAAAGCGGGTTCACTTATTCCAAATCGTAATACTAGTACCAGTTTTGAAAGTTTGAAAGTTTATTTAACATTATATGATCTTTTCGCACGTTAAAGATCCCCTGGTGCTCAAAATTATTCCGGAGTCCCCCCCTCATAATCAAATCGCGGTTTTGGCACGTAACAACCCAGAATTATTTCTAGTACCAGTTTTCAAATATCAGCGGACGGCTAATGGGCGTCTAATTCAGGTCTCATGTTTTCTTTTTCTTTACTTCATAAAACGTGGCCCTTCAAAGTGCATGCTAACCCGTACTTAGTGCGGCGTTACTTTGTGTATGAACGCGCCGTGATTACCTGTGGGTAGAACATTCTGCTGCCGAGGACGAGGTCACGGATTCGATTCCTGACTGCGGTAGCTCCTTTTTCGAAGGCGAACGAAACGCAAAAAAAAAAAAGAACGCTCGTGTCCCGAGCAAATTAAATAACTCCAAGTGGTCAAAATTAATCCTTCGTACCGTAACTTTGAGACATGAAGCCTAATCATTTAAATTGCTTTGCCATTTTACGGGTTGAAGCATAAATTGATCATCTACGTTCGAGCGTGCCTTACAGTTTCTTTTAAGCAGACTTGATCTCTCTATCTTTCTCTCAAACACGGATAAAAAATCCTAAATAAATGTGCACCTCCTCACATAAATGGACGCAGGAACACGCGGAAGGAACCAGAAAGGAGAGGAAAAGCACAGTTTGATGATTAAAACAAACGGCGTAATTATACTAGACTGACAACATAAAAAAAGAAGAAAAGGAAAACACGAGAAGCACAATGCCAAACGCGACGCAGCTAGTGCAAGGTTTTCACATTAACAAGTTCTGATCGATGCGTCTCCAGTGTGCTAACTGCCTACCTTCTAAGAAAAGTTTTTCATTTCCTTCGTGTACTGCCCTGGTATTCCGTAAATCCATTAGGCATGGACGAAGCAGAAAAAGAGACATAATAATCTAGCTAAATGCGCGGTGGCTTTCGTTTTCGTTGTGTATACAATTGATACACGCCTTAACGCAAGCTCAAAAAAAAAAAAAAAAAGAATATCGCCAAGACCCGAGAGCATCGATTAAGGTCGAGCAGGAATAAAATGAAAAAAAAAAATAAAAGAAAGAAACAGGCTTCTTGTGCTACTTCCGTCAGGTCCTTCCTACCGTTCGTCGTCCCTTTTCTTATTTTGCTGTTCTGTTAAATTATAAATGGTTCGCTGTGGCGAGATTAAAATAACAAATACCTTCACTACTCTATTTTTCTTTGTTTTACAGCGAAAAATAAATAAATGAATTAAAGGTGACAATAAAGATAGTGATGAGGAAATAAGGCTGTCGTGACAAAGTGATTAGGCACCAGTTTATTGCTCTCCAGGCCACTACTCAACAGTGAGTAAGTACACTTTGCCGTTTTTAACATTTAGCAAAAGCAGTCCTCTGGCACTAGCATAAATGAAGTCCAAATCCGCAGATCAGTTTCAGCTCAGTATACAGCACAGAGCATAAAATTTAGAAAGGCTCGGTTTTCAACATTCCCGGCTGCTTCAACATCTCAGTGCTGCCTAGAACCAAAGTACAGCGAAACACCATCAGATGGAGGACGCTTAAGCTTCGCCTTTAAGAGGGAAACGCGATAGCACTCAAAGATCCTTGGCTGCTTATCAGGCTTTTTTCTCGTATATTATTGCGATAGCAATTATATGGACAAAGCAGATTTCTGCCGTCAGCGTCGCCGTCGCCGTGAGGTTCCGTATGACGTCAATGGAGATGAAATCGTCGCCGCGCGCCGAACGCTGTATGTGCGAGTGAAAGGGGGCGAGGGACGCGCGCTTTCACGGGGAGTGAACGCACGGCGGAGAACAAACGCGCGTTCTGTGCCATGCTCCCTTAAGGGCTGCAGAAGTAGGCGTCTCTTTCCTCCTTTACAATCACCATATATGTAGAGCAAACGCACCTTCTTCCGACGCGCGAAAGGCCGTGGGGGGGGGGGGGGGGGGGGGGGGGGGAGGCGACGTTTAGCTGCGGCACCAAGTGCCTATTTATATCAGAGGCTCCGGCAACAGTCACCAACGCCGCACGCATTTTGTGCGAACGCGGGCAAAACGCCGACGGCGTCGACAACAGTTCTGCGTGTTGCCGGTGCTGCTGCATGTCCACGTTTATACAGCTGATAAAGCTACTATCATTACTCCGTATAGCTCTCTACAAATTTGCTATCGCAATTGATGCTTCGCCTTTCAGGTGAAACTGCGACAACTTTTCAAATTACAAACCGATGCTGTAGGTTGTGGTTAAGTCGTACTTCATGATTTTTCTGACGGATTTTACTTTGAGAAATTCAATTTTTGATCACTAACGCCTTGCACCATGCGAAGGGCCCGCCCTGTGACGCCGACGCCGGATTTTCTGCGATACGGGGCCCTTCACGTTGTCCGGTTAAAAGGCACTGCTGATTGCCGCGTTTCTTAAAGCGAACCAATATATATATATATATATATATATATATATATATATATATATATATATATATGAACACCGAACCGAGAGACAGAGAGATATACAAGCTTTAATCTTATGATGGAGTTGTTAGCCTGACTAATCGCCTGATAGGCTATTTTAGGTGCTGGGTGATGATTATGACATCCACAGCGATACACTTAGTGATTAGGCAGGCTAACAACTCCATCATATGATTAAAGCTTGTATACCTTTCTGTCTCTCGGTTCGGTGGTCGGTGGTGGTCAGACATTCACCACTGACACAAAGGCGCCAATGCAAACGGCGCGTGCTCTTGCGCAACCGAGTTCGTCAGCGAATTATAGCTACCATAGCCCATGTGAGACGCAGGCGTGGTCGCGCGAGAGAGCTTTGGGGCATACACGTGCTGTGGTATAGATAAACGGATGGATGGATGCCATGAGTTCCCCTTTGCAATGGGGTGGTGGGTTGCGCCACCAAGCTTGCGCCACTAGAGCGCTGTAGAAGGAGCGCCTACTTTTCTCCCTCCACCCTCTCCCCATGTGGCGGCTGTGAGATTGGATGACGATCGCAGTAGCCTTCCACGCTGGTACTCGCGCCGCTAGAGACAACGCACATTCACGCATATATTAGGAATCGGCTTATATATGTTCCGAATTGTGTTAGGCTGTTCGGTGCATAGCTCGGACTTAGCTCGAAGCGCTGGAATGCCAATTTTTTTCAGAATACGACTTAATATATGTGTAGCCATTTATACTGCCGCTACAGATGTGCTGGTTAAGAGCTCTGTTCTCTACGGAATTGCGCAATGAAACGGCAAACTCTACCTAAATATCTCCGTTTCAACAAATATGCGCCTTTAAGCGCATCATTCCTTTAAAAAAGCGAATATATATCTAGAAGTGTTTTCTTGTTATTTTCTTACATAGACAATGAGCGTCGATGGCACAAACTTATTTGTATTTCTTAACCGCGCGCCGCGTGTCCACCATTGAGCTCGAGACGCGCCGACTTCGACTGCGCCCGGATAAAGGGGTCTTTCCTCGGGGATTTGGCACACGGCCTTGCGCCGGCTACATGCGTAAGCAGCAGCTGCCGCCGCCGCCGCCGATTCGTCGAGTGCTGCATTCGGGTGAAGCAGAGCTTTCCCGCTGCAGGATTTCACGCGTCCTTGGGCTCGGGTCGTGGCCCGCTTCTCGCGTGTGCTCGTTTTCCCGTTTCATGTCGCGTAGTCGCTGAAACGCGATGGCTGCAAACACGCGCTCGCACGGCAGCGCCAAGAGAGGACGACTGAGTGCGGCGTGAGCATATATGCGAGGGATGCGGGAGGGTTGACGGAAGCAAGCTGGCTGGACGCATAGTTCTTCATACTTGACATAAAGCGCGAAAAAGTTCTTCTAGGGATCGTTCTTGGGTGCGTTTCTTTCTGTTTTGTTTTGCGACGAGAGGAGGCGAGGCTACCTATCTCGAACACGAGGCGTGATGAACTTTTGTGTGTGCGTATGACTAGGCTGGGTGTCTGCCGCTTCGTAGCCCACTAACTCATGCCAAACCCTGAACCAGTTTGCAGGGCGTTGTGTTAGCATACAACGAAAAAGGAAAGAAAAAGAAATAGAAAGGAAGAGAAAATATGGGGCCTAGAAAAACGCAGGATGCAGCGCTGTTATTTGCAAGGTTTCTCGATATGGACCTGTAGATGGATATTCGTGGGAGCACAACTCAGTAGAGCGTAGCAAGTACCGCGTTAAAACGTATGAGACTTCGATTATTGTAGAGCTGGCTCCGTCATAAAGGTGCGCGAAGGCATTTAAACAGGAAGACAAGCGTTACGCAGAGTCCCTTGCTTCTTATTCTGTATTGAACATACTACCATCATCATGTGCCACAATTTATCCCGCCATCACTATTTTCGCTTTTCAAGCTACTCCGTGCACGAGTACCGGCATTAGCAGACAACTATTGTGCTGTCTGTCATTTGTGGTGTTAGCCATCGCGACCAATTGACGACAGTCATGCTTCTGGAATCTCAACAGCACCCTTTATGAAGCTCATTTTGCGGGCTTACGCGCATGAAGGCATTTCAGGAGGATGCAAGCTATCTGACTACGTAAAAAGGCACGTGAACCTGCCTTGCCTTTCTGCATTACGTTGTTGCTCGAGTCACTATACACGACGCGTTGTGAGCACTTTTGAAACAACCCTATAAATTGAAATTTACAAGAGCGACTCAATACAGAAAATAGAAGGCATACACCGTAAAAAAGAGCGATAAAGAGAAATAAAGCGTCAGTACTCACGAGTTCCATCAAACCTGGTCGCGATGGTGTCCAGGAAAGTGTTCTGGGGTGCGAGCAAGCCCTTTCGCGCAGGCATGGCTCCGCCAGGTCACGTGTCGGCCGAGCGCGCACCGCCAAGGGAGGGCTGGCTGGGTCGGGGGGCGCGAATGTGTATCCCCGTCTCCTTCAGGTCATGTTCACGGGGCCGTAGCCCGCAAGCCCCTCGTCAAGCTGTTCTGCACTGAGTGTCGTCACACTTTCCGAAGGCTTCCCCAGAACAACGTAAACAGGTGAATAATAAGAACACAAAAGAATGCGTGAGCCGATAGATGTCTTGGCCGAAGTCCCCTTCTGATCAGATAAGATGCGAAGTCGAAGCCTGGCTAATCGCTTTTTGTGGTCTCCATTGAGAGAGTCTTGAAGGCATATTGGGTGTAAGTAGGTCACTTGGACTTGAATTCTACTGTTCATTCAAAGGCTTGAATGAAGAGGAGCAGAGGGCCTGGTGCAGCCTGGTGAAAGACTAGCGTTCGCGTCTTGAATGAAGGGAAGTGTACCATTAAGCGAGCTGAGGGGCAAACTGTTCGCGGGCATCGAAGCCTGTCCGCTGGGTGAGCCGACAAAGAAGGCGTGTCCGTGAACGATCTTGCCTTTACTCACTGGTGAAATGACAGTATTCGTGATACTTGCACGACATCTTGACGAATAAACGTACGTACGTAGTAGGGGCAGTGCGGCGGGCTTCTAAAACAGCGTCAGGTGACGTGATCGTTTCCGGTGGTGTGAATATCTTGCATAAGTGTGGAGCTTGCGTTTACTTAGGAAGGAAAAGAGCGCGATTGGTGATATGAACGTGAAAATATGCCGATGATGCTTGTGGTCGTGGAGAAAGGCAACGGGACGGATAAGGCCTGCAAGGTCAGATTCTTGCAAACGAAACAGCTGTTACCGAATTTCACGCCGGTTCGTAGAGTGTCAAGACAGAAGGCGACTTGTTCAGTGGATGGAGAAGGTACGTCGGTTATTCAAGGTGTGTAACGATCGTACGAGTGCTGCAGAGGGTGAAAACAAGCGAAGAGTGTTGCGAAGTGCTTCCAATGGCAGGTAGAGTTCCTTTCCGTTGACCGTCACGTGTTCATGGTGAGGCATAAGCGCGAAGAAAAAGCCCGCACTTAGAGAGCACGCCACACTACGTGACAACCTTCAGACGGTAAAACGGGCCATGGTTTCTTGAAGTATTCATTCTCATGTCTTGACCTCGAGCTCAGGATCTCGGCTTGTTTCCTCACTGCCACGGTAGAACCCTTGGCACAACAGTGGCCTCGTCCCTTCAGGTTCTGTTTCGAGAAAAAAAAAGAAGAAAGAAAAGAAAACAATGCGTTAGTTTGCGGAGATACTCCGTAACTTGACAGGTGGCACAGAAGGCAAAGCAAGCACAATACTTTTCTATAACTGATTAGAAGATATTCATTCAGAGAACTAGACGAGAAGAATGAAGGAGCGTCAGTATCCTTCCAAAACTTTGACAAAAGGACTTCTCCTCGTCTTCTTTTCGACAAGAGACAAAGCTTCTTCTCATAACAATGACACCGTATTCGGGCTACCTTAAATTGCCTGTGAGTAGGACATGCTATAGATTATGTACAGGGTGTTTCACTTAACTTGGGCCAAACTTCCCGTGGTTGCTAAGTGGCTATGGGTGCTGCTAAGCACGAGGTCGCGAGATTGAATCCCGGCCATGCACGGCGGCCGCATTTCGATGGGGACGAAATGCGAAAACAGCCGTGTACTTAGATTTAAGTGCACGTTAAAGAACCCCAGGTGGTCCAAATTATTCCGGAGTCCCCCACCACGGTTGCCTCATAATCAGATTGTGGTTTGGGCACGTAAAACCGCATAATTTTTTCGTGGCCCATACATTAAAAATATGCAAATGCCACGTAGCTGGACCAAACCAAGGTAATGTTGTTTGCCCTTGCTTGGAGATGCTCGGATTATTTTTCCATTCCGCCTAATTAGATAATTAGTCTAAATAATTAACTTCTCAATTATTACATTTAGATGAAAAGTGTCAGTGAGAAAACTGTAGAGCAACATGAAAAACTCCCGATACAGCTTCCTGTTGCTCAATACGTGCTACGTAAAAGTTTACGAGCGTAAAAGACGCCTGCGAATACATGCAAAATAGCCGCGCTGCTGGCTGCTTGAGGCAGTTTGCGTGTATTCGCGGGCATCTTTCACACTCAGAAAAACACTTTATGTAGCACGTATAGAGCAACAGAAAGCTGTATCGTGAGTTTTTCATGTTGCTCAACAATTTTCACATTGACACTTTTCATCAATTATAGTAATTGAGGCGACCGGGCAGCGCTACCAAAGGAGGTATGCCCTGACAGTCATCAACGCGAACTGCCAGCAGCAAATAACCACGTCGGCCTCGGCGGGCTCCCCCGCCTCGGCCGAAATGTTAGCAGTGGCGATCGCCCTCGCTCAGGCGGACCGTTCGCAAAGAGACTCGGTCGTGGTCACGGACTCCCGGGAGACATGTCGAATGTTTGTTAAGGATTTCCATTTGGGCTTGTTGGTTGTCCCATTAAGAACGTGTAGCCTCGCGATAATTCCCACCCCAAATCGTTCAACAATTGCCATCGCCTACCCTGGTGCCCGGGACACGCGGGGGCACAGGGGAGCGAACAGGCTAACGCGTTAGCTCGAGGGTTTACTAACCGAGCGACGACGTCCTTACTCCAGGTTTTGGGTGACCAGACACCACATTGACCAGATAAACACACAAACGGCACATATACGCCTCTAGGCATGCACACTTTCAAACTGATCATAACGTCTGATCAAGGACCGTAGTTCTCAGAAATATCAGAAGCACTTTCGTTGGACGCAGTGAGTCTGCAGTGTTTCGCCGCGGTCCAAGAATGTCCAGCAGTTTTACGAAGGAGTCGTGGTACAAATGCAACGCAGCCTTCAGAGATTGTCTGTCTTATGAATACCGACTGCAATCGCGTAAAACATGCTGCTAGTCCTCAGGAACAATGCACACCGAACTGATACCTGCATAAGGTATCATTAGTCTAATACCTGCATAAGGTAGCGTACATCCTTCGATAGGGGCTGCAGTGATAAGAGCGTACAATTCTGCTCTTGATAATTGTCATTCAAACAGCTAACTTACAGCGAATTTGAGTTTTCACGTTTAGCATCGAGTGCCGTCCGGTGATGTAGTGTACGGACCTCGCAAAGAACTTTAAAATCCTAATTCATAAAATCCCACTTGTGCTAAGCACGAGAACGTCGTAGAGAGAAATGATGGCTTTAACGAAAGCTACAGAGGCCACAGTAATACTTGTTGCTGGCCTAATCGGTTCATACTGTATTACGCCCCATAAGAACTATGAACTCACATTGTCCCTTTCTCCCTTTACTTTTATGTCGATTTGAGCTAAGTGGCTAAGTGGCCATAGTTATTATGGTCCGTAATACTCGGGCATGGCATCGTAGTAGTGGTGAAAAGCAATTGAATGACGCCGCGATGCGCACTCCACGGACTCGCACTCAAGCTTAAAAAGGCGCTCACACACTCTCAGACTTATTTGCAAGCAAACCTTGAGTTACGCGGCTTTCGTTTGGCTTAGGTTACTTTGGTAGGTTACTAGTAATGGCAACCTGACGTGGAGGGAGGTAGATGCAGTATGAACTGCCCTCCTGCTTTTTCTATATATAGCCATG
>NW_023605526.1:0-28313 GCF_013339745.2 Dermacentor silvarum
AGGCCCTCCGAGCGGCGGGCGGTACCCTTGCGGAGCATCGCTTCAACTCTGCCTGGGCAATTCGAAGGCGGTCCGGAACTATGCGGCAGGCCCGCCAAGAGACCGGGGGCCTGAGAGTAGTCGTATGTAGTGCACGGTTGAGTGGCAAACTCTCGTGGACGCCCGCTAGGTCATGTCAGGTCGGGAAATTCTGCGAGGATGGCATGGTATGGCGATTGATCTTCAACAGCGAAAGCTTTAACGCTGAGCGTTGGGGTGGTCGTGCGCTGGCCCGGCGCGGAGAGGCCTGTTGTGGCGTCAGTAAGTCGGTCATGCTGGCAGTCGGGTAAAAGATGGTAGTACGCCAGGAAGTCGGACCCGATGTTTGACTCTGCGACGTCAGCGATGACAAAAAACCATGGGAATTCACGGCGTAGGTTTTTGAGGGTGATGTTGAGGCAGAACGCCCCGTAGGTCTTAATGCTTGAATGGTTCGCCGCACTGAGCTCGAACGACATGCACGGGCGCTTGTCATGCAGAAATGCTCGGGGAAAGCAGCAGATGTCAGAACCGCAGTCGATGAGGAACCTTCGCTTACCGACTTGGTCGGTGACAAAAATACAACGGCCTCTAGGTTGGCAGCTCGCGGCCGTCTCTACAGGCTGCTGTTGAAGTTTCCCTGACGTCCAACTGAGCAGGGTGGTGGCATTTCCAGGCTTTGTCACCGAAGCGACGATGGGTAGTAGCAGCGGCCGTCGTCGTCTTCTTGCGATGAATCGGTGTTTCGGCCTCGGCTTGGGGGCGTTTTCCAGGACGCAACATCGGGCGTTGATCCAGATGCCTTTGAAGAGAATCACCTGACGGGCGATTCATCGATACAGCTAGCGAGCTCGGGGGTGGGCTGTGGGGCGCGGTGGCCTGGACGAAAAGGGGTGGCGGCGTTGGACAGGTTTCGACGACTCGGTCAGTGATTTCGGCCCGAGCTGGTCCAGCGGCAGATTCGGCGTGAACCTGGAACCTGAGGGTGAGAGGGTAATCGGCCAAGCCACATTATTCGGAGGAGGGAGTCGTCAACAGGCATACTGCCCCGCGAGGGCACGCATAAAGCGCAGGAGCTGCATTCACCGAGCGCTTTGTGCTGAAGGAGTTGACGTACTTTCTCGTCTCTGAAGGTGAAAGCCGCCGAATTAGTTCCTCTTCAGGTGCAGGTAGCAGTCGTCAGCTGGAGGACTTGCGAGTATGTCGCGGAGCTCAGCTGTGTAGCGAGTCAGGTGGGCGACGACATAGTCGTAGCGCGTCCGGTCCTGAGTGATACGTGCCAGGGAAAACTGCGCCTCGACTTGAGCGAACCACACCTAGGGTGACTCTGCCCAAAGGGTGGGAGCTTGACGGTGACGCGACAGATGTCCGTGTTGGCGGTGGCCGTGGAGTGGTGGCGCCGGCTGGAGCAGAGCTTTGGGGGGCGTGGCCCGAGCGCGGCTGTGCATAATTGTCAGATGAGTGTGGTCATTTTGGGTGCGTGCTACTGTTCGTGGAGTTGCTGCTCTTGGTTCTTGATTACCTGTTGTTGGGCCTGAAGTTGCTCTTGAAGATGTACTGTTGGCGAAGAGCGGCAAGGGCTTCCTAGTCGGCCATGGCGGTGCGGTAAGTTCGTTTTCCGGGTCACCAGATGTGGGTACAGATAACTTAATGCGTCCGCACGAAAGACGTAACAACAACAACTGAACTGACTGCAGGAGCACACACAGTTTGTCTTCTGTTGGGCGAGAGTGTTCTTATCACGCTGGCGCTCGGTTAGTAGCGTCGACGCTGCGCGCAGGCGCAGAAGCGGCGCCGCACCATGCCGCCACAACGCCAAAGCCCGATTCAATTAGATCGTGCACGAGCCCCGCTGTGTACAGCATATACAGTAGCGGGGAAAGCGGACATCCTTGTTTCAAACCTCGGCGAACAGCTACTGGCTCAGTACTGGCCAGCCCAAAATTGGCCACCACTGTGTTGTTGTATAACCTTTTTAGGAGGGCGATCCACGTGCTGGCATATCGATGTTGCTCATGCAGCTTAGCAACCCTGTCATATGCTTTCGCCACAACCAGAAAGCAGGCCATGAGACTTCTTTCGAGCTATCTCAATGCACTGCGCAAGGACGAGCAGGTTGTCAAGGCGGCGTCATTCCTGAAGCCATTCTGCAGTTCAGTTAGTAGCCTGTTAGCATCCGCCCATGCATTCATCCAGCGTTTTCAGACCTGGGCGAAGGCCTTGTACAGATCATAGTGATCGGTCTGTGGTCACTTAGGAGGCTGGCGTTTCCTCGTTTTTGCACGAGACGTACTCGACCTCGAAGCCAGTCAGCTGGTACTGGGTCACCCTGCATATGCCTGTGAAAATCGTCGCAAGGTGTTCTCGAGCGTGTTCTCCAAGGCACTTCACGAGCCCGAGCATAATGCCATCTAGGCCCCTTGCTGTCCATAATCTGATTTTGGAGATAGCGTGGTCTATGGCTAGACGCGTCATTTTTCACAAGTTCTCTTTGGACTGGTGGTCTTGCATGGTGTGGGAGAAAGGGGTGAGTCACAAGGTATTTCGGGTTGGGTGCTGTCATACAAATTTGAATGTGAGTGAGAGGATGCGGCAATGTCCGCAACCTTTTCTCCCATATGCTCATCCGAATTTCACGGGTGGACACTTTGCAGTCGAGCAATGCCATGTAAAGACCAGAATTTGCCCCTACTGTTTCGCCCAGCTGTCATCAGTGACTGCAAAGTTTGTCAGTGTTTGCCATTATTTTGCACTAGACAATCTGCTGCATCTCCTTTTATGGATGATATATTCGGTCTAGCTCTGTTGTCTTTCCGTGGGGTCAAGGGATTTGACAGCTTGGCAGTGGCTTCTGTTTGCAGCCCGTTGTGCTTCAAGTGACCTCTTCACCTCAATGTCCCATGAAGTCTTGCGTCGTCGCCCTTACCATTCTTAGAGCGGACTTCATGCTGCTGCATGATGAACGGGGGTCTGCAATATAGTTGTCGTACGTGGCCAGTGACGAAGTGAACTCTGCTGTTATCAAATTTCTGTGCAACAGACTCGTACGCAGTTTCTGGTAGGTACATCCGGGCTTTCTCGAATGGTACTGTGCGGCTGTGGTTTCGTTATACAGACACCGACTATATCTTTAAGCAATTATGGTTGCTCCCCAGACTGTAGTCGCCAGCCTCGTCAAGTGGACCCAAAGGTATGCGTGGCCAGTTTGCATGACATCAGTGCGTAATCGATAGTTAATTTGCTGTTCCGGTCGAGCTCAGTGCATACCCACTATTCATACTTTAACATTCACCAGTTGTTCACATCTGTTGCATGAGAACACTTTAAGCACAAGGTAAAGCTGAAAAGTGCAGACCCACATAATGCACATTCTCTATGATAGGTAAAAAGATAAGCATTAGCCCCTCTCTAGTTCACCTGCAAATTTCCTGTTATTGCTGAATCTTAGATTTTAGTGTCCTGTGCAGCCCCTGTGGCATAGTACAAAGACGCTACATCTAAGTGACACAGGTGGCAAGATGCAGTCAACAGGAAGAGGAGATCAGGTTTTAGGGCTACAGCACCAAGGAAGATGGAAAACAAACACGCAATGCAAAGGACATGCACTGTGCTGGCTTTATTACACAAGGGACTCCTTTCTTCAAAGGCTCACATTTTGCTAGCACTTCTGGAAACTTGATTTATTTTATTCAATACTGCTGGCAGCCTTTGCGATTTACAAGTTCTTGGTCCATCAGGAAAACAACAAGAATAACAATTACAACAGAAAAAAACACTAGGCACACGGTAAAGTTTTTGTGGAGCAAATTAGGAATAAACAAAACAAGACACAACGTGTTACATTCAAATCTGAAAATAAAGCATCAAAAGCACACATGTGAACAAAAAAACTGAGCACACAAAACTTTGACTAGAACTGTTTGCAGAAAACTATGCACCGGGTGATAAGGTGGCCATGTCGCAATGACTTGTTCAGTCAGATGTCGTTCTGGAAAGGACAGCTTGTATGCATGGTTCTGCACTGAGGCATTACAATTGTTTTATCGTGTTTGTGCCAAGTTTGCCATGTTGTGTTGTACTGTATATAAGTATGGAATTCTATTTTGGTACGATTATTAGTGATAGCAAATAACATGCTCAAGCGGTGCATTTTCGACGGGATTCCAAGGTGGGAAAACCTGAGCGACTAAAAAGATCAGATATCGATACCCGAATTCCGTAGGCATGGTATATAAATCGCAGTGCCTTTCTCTGGACCCCCTCAATACCTTTTATATCCGTTTTAGTGGACGGATCCCACACCACGTTGTTTCTGTTGTATTCATTGGGTGAGATTTGAAAGGATAAGTCACTTTTCAACTGGACACTCCTAACTGGCATGATGCTGTATAAGCTCAATTAAGGATAGTCTAGCATCTCTACAACAAAATGACCTGTACAAAGAAGCAATAACTCTGTCCCGGTTCTATAGTGAGCTGTGCAGTACGCAACCTTTACAACATGGTAACCTGTATAATGAATGATTTCAATGCCCCCAAGCAGTTCTTATAACAGCTTAGAAAAAGAAAAAACGAAGGCACTTTGCACCTAATGTTCCCAACTTGTGTTGATATGGTCGCTGGAACTTACTGCCAGTTTTCGAAAATATCAGGCAACTCGCGGTATGGAGTGCATTGATTTGTTGAATTCTTTCGGCCACAAATACTTACGATCTACTTTGTAACGCGCCGTACTATGGTTGCATCGCCGTCCGTGTGTAAATTTTTTTTCAAAGGACCAAAACAGTGTCTGCATAGTTCGGCCCTGAGACAGTGTGCCCAGAGCATTGCCAGCCTTGCTCCATGAGTGGCCTCATCAACGTTATGAAAGAAAGATAACGGGTGAATGTGCCGCAGGTCTTTCGATGCAACCAATGGTACGTTGCATTCCAAGGCAGGCAAATTCGCGGCAGAGAACTTAACGAGCTCTCATGAGAAGAAAAGCACAACTGGCCCCAGAAAACATCCAATGATCTAGCGTGCACAGCAGTGATTTGAGTCGCGACAACGCCGCACCTATTGCCGTGCATGGTTCCGTAGTTGAAGCGTCAGAGAATTGCAGAAGCATTACGAGCTTCGTGACCGAACTGCCACCTAAACATAAAAGCTCGTCCTCCAGACAAACAAAGCAGGGAGGGAGTGGTCGCTTATAACTCAGACGCGCCTGTGATCGTCCAAAAGCATTCTCAGCACTTTACCGGACGGTGTTGCCACTGTGCAGTTGCTAAAAGCGCACCCAGTAGCAAGAAGCGCCTATCAGCTCGGGGAACGACCTGCACAGTCACGCGATGACTTGCAAGCCGCGTGTTCCGCTATAGTTGGGGCTGCTGCTTACCTCGTCGGGCGTCAGTTCGCTCATACTTGGCACAGCTGCTCGAGTAGTGGCTACAGCTATAGTAGGGACAGCACAGCACATACACGGCCAGCCGGCATTCTCGTCACTGAGCAAAGTGACCGAACAAAACACAGCCGTCACGGACTCGGCACGTAGAAAGAATAAAGCTAGAGTGACCTAGAACATGGGAGAGTGTCCAAAGCGCCGCGCGAATGCATGGGAGGAGCGAGTTCCTTTTTGTGTGAACTCCCGCGCTGGGCGCTACTGTACCGGACCCGTCGGCTTTCTCCGCTGCGGAAGCCGCGCCAAGGCGGCGGGCGTCTGCTATGAGCCTATTATTTTGGTTGCTATTAACCAACATCGCAATAATTTGGGCTATATTAGTACCACGTCACAACAAGGTAATACCGCAGTGACTCACCGGAACAGAACGCGTTTGCCGGCTGTGAATACGGGTATTTTGTGTATTTCCTTCTAGCTCGCTTGGTCCGCGCATACGCGGCTGTTTGAGTAACACATTGCGCGCACTTACTTCATTTAGTTATGCGAGAATGAGCACGTGAACGTGCTGCAGAAGAAGATAAGCTGGAGATCGCGAGGATAATCAAGAGAACGTAGCAGATATGGCTAGCTCATGCTAACGCTTTTTATACCCTATCGTTTCCTTTCTTTTATTTCATGCATTCGATTTTCTTTACAAGACTGCATCCCGCGCTCTGTTGTTTCCTTATTAAAGCGAAATCCTTAACTGGGCTCTTGGGAAGCGGAATGTGTCTGCTGGCCGATGCCGCGGTACCAAAAGTGAATACAAACCGCGTAACTCTCGCGGCTCGTTTATTTGGTACATATACCGAAGTATAGTGTGGAAAGGCACAAATGTGTGACAATTCTTGCTGTTGACTTGACTGATGGGTCATGGCATTAGTAACTTGACATACTTGCACTCACGTCACGATTAACGATAACAATATGACGTGTGGTCATAAGACGACGGCCAGAAATCCCTCTGATACGATGGGTGTGACGATAAAAACGTGTTGAAGGCCAATATCGATCTCAACGTGTCGAACTTACCCATATATCATGAAGAACTGAGAGCACAGGTAAAGGGTAGTAATAGTAATGATAATTTCGGGGGTTTTACACCCAAAAATCACAATATGGCTATGAGAGACGCCGCAGTAGAGGGCTCCTTTAATTTCGACCACCTGGGGTTCTTTAACGTTCACCTAAATCTATGTACACGGGTGTTTTACGCATTTCGCCTCCATCGAAATGTAAGCCGCCGTGGCCGGGAATCGAACCCGCGTCCTCGAGCTTAGCAGTACAACCTACCAAAGCCACTAAGCTATCGCACGGCGTGTATAGGTAAAAGGGTACGCGAGAAATATACGCGGCAAAAAACAAGACGAACCAAAATAAATGGAACGCTAACAGTGCAACATTGTATACGTATGCCTCATTTTCTAATTACGAGCAAACGTCAGAAAACGGAGACGTGATGCTTTACGGATGTGCAACTCGTCTTTCGCCTTCTTGTGTTGCAACAGCGCAAACACTAAGCGAATTTTAACATGAAAGTAACTTTAGGAATATTTATTGTGTATGCTCGCTCGTTCCTACACAGCAAATATACTTGCTGATCAATAACTGCGTACTTGTAGTTACGTAATGAAAGAGGAAACAAATTACCAGAACATAAAGTTTTCATTTTTGCTGTTATTGAAGGTAACTATTTTAGGGATATGTAGAATCAATAGCGATATTTGTAGTGCATCAAAGACAGTAATTTTCAAGACGATTTTCCACTCAATATAATGCAAGCACAAACATCGTCACGCGCCATGACGGCTTGTTAGTTTACGTAAAAAATCACGCGTGTAAAATCACTATGATATAATGAGAAGTTACATGTTGGTAATTTCAGGGAGGATTCACGGATTATTAAAACAAGGCTATTGCAGTAATAACTTTTACATAACAAATTAGTAAATTGCCAGGCCAGCTAGTAGTAGCTATCTATTCATTTCAATGTCGAAAAATAAATATATTTGTTTAGCTATATTGGTTGGATCGAATTTCTGAATTTGAAAAAAAAAAAAAAACTTCGCTCATGGTGAAATCATGCGCGAAGTTTGTATTGAAGAGATATTGCACAGCAAGAATTGTTCGTGAACGCAATCTTTGAAGCGAAATAAGCCAACAATATTGCGGCGTTAGGCCCTTCTTTGCTCTTTCTCTTGCATCCCTTGCACCTTCTCACGCTGCTCTGTTCATAATAAAATATTGTCGTTCCTAAAAAATATTCGAATAAATACATATGCATATAGTTGTAAACCACTACTGACCGTGCGCGAAAAGCGCGTAATGGTGAGCGAAGCGGTCACTGCACGCACGCAAGTATTTCACTTGACTGCGCGAGTAATTTACTTTTTTTCTTACTATTATTCTTGCAAGCATGGTGCTATTGCCCGCGTACCCATGCGAATAGCGTTTCTTTTTTACGTTCTTTCCTTGCGCGGGCTCATTTAGCGCGTTTCTACGCACGCACAGTTACTGTAATACCATTGCCGAACTCCAGCACCGGAGCTAGGCCGCGCTGATGAGTTTGATACGTTAGTTTTATTGCGATAGCAATTATATGGACACTTCAACCGGATTTCTGCCGTCGGCGTCGACGTCGCCGTCACCGTCGCTGTGAGGTTCCGTATAGATTCCAAGGGCGATAAAATCGTCGCCGCGCGCCGTATGCGCGAGCGAAAAGCGAAAGCGCGCGGGGGACGCGCGCTATCACGGAGGGCGAACGCACGGCGGAAAGCAAACGCGACCGTCCCGCGAAAGGCCGTTGGGGTATGGGAGGGAGGGAGGCGGGGCGGCGCTGTGCTCCGGCACCAAAGGCGTATCTTACCACTCAATCTCCCACGCGAAAGCATGAAACGGGAAGAGGGAGAGAGGGGGGGAGGGCAGCTTCTCCTCTGCCAACAACTTCTCTGCCCGGCGGCCGCCTGCACCGTCTCTTATCTCCACACGGCTCTGACCTTTGTATGGGCTGTGCATTTGCCGCTCAGTTTCCGTTGAAGCGATAGACAGCGCGAACTTGCGCTTGCGGCCAGCGTTTTGACAGTCGTTGGCTGCGGTCATTCAGTGTGATCTATTCATGTTTGCTTGTGCGCGCTGACACCACGATTGTTAATTCCGTTAGTAAGCCAATGTATCCAAGTTTATGCAGCCGATAAAACTACTGTCCCTACTCCGAATAGCGCTCTACTAATTTGCTATCGCAATCGATGCTTCGCCTTTCGGGCGAAACTGCGACATTTTTTGCATTATCTTGCTGCCCAAGCACAAAGAAACGCGCAAAGATGGGTAATCTCCATGCAGCACCACACTGTTGAAGTTAAATCGAGTTTAAGTGCTTTGCGTGGAAAATGAATGCAAAAAACGACAGCGCGAAGCAGACGACCCTCCCTTCCCGCGCGCTTCGCGAGTGCGAAAAGCCCACGGTTCCGGAGCAGCAGCGGCGCGGCAGTTCACAGAAAAAGGCCCTCGCCGGAGCCGGCGCTTTGGAAATTCTCCCATATTCTAGGTCACTCTAGCCACAAATATGCTGATGATGATGATTTATTGGCATCCCCTTTGAAACGGGGCGGCGACAAATAGTCATCAAGCCTGCTTGATTTAATCAGGTATACTATACATGTTCTTTAGCATTTTTGTATACCTCTCATTATTATTTTTCTTTTTCAAAAATTTACCTTGTGCCGCTGCCTATGATTTTAAGAGATCCATCTTTTCCCTGCTTTTTTTTTCACCAGTACTCCAATCGTCTCTTGCTGATCTCTACGGCTGATCTGTTTATGTTTCCTTCCACTTTGAAACCAAGCGCTTCTGGGAGTTGCACGTTACCTACGGTTCTCGCAATCTCCATTGTCCTTTTTGTTTCCATTCTTTGCATCCAATTCACGGTATCTATTTCTCTCACTTTCTTTCTGATGACTCCTGGCTGTCTATTTGCAGTTTCGATTATCCTGTACTTGGTTGCCAACTTCCTTGACCTCTTCCTCCATTCTGTGTCCACGCTTTTCATGTAGAGATACTTGTGCACTTTAGCCGCCCATTTATTTTCATCCATGTTCCTGAGCCTTTCTTCAAAACTAATTTTGCTCTGTGCTTCTCTGACTTCAAAAGAGGCCCAACCCATGTCAGCCTGCACTGCCTCATTTGTGGTATTACCGTGGGCTCCCAAAGCCAACCGGCCTACTGATCTTTGGTTAACTTCCAAACCCGCCAATATATCCGATTTTAAGCATATAATGGCATTTGGGAATGTTAGCGCTGGCACAATTATTCCTTTCCAGATTCCACGCACCACATCATACTTATTGTGGCCCCACAGTGCTCTGTGTTTCATTATTGCTGCATTCCGCTTCCCCTTTATCTTCAGATTATCTTGGTGGTTGTTTGAGTAATTCTTTCCTTGGTTTATGTGTACGCCGAGGTTCTTATATTGATTCACTATGGGTATTACTTGCCGTTGATGCGCTGTGACTACCGAAGCGCTCCCTGTCGGCGCTTGTTAGTGTCACGATTAGAGTGTACTAGACAATGGTCGAGTGGGCCGAACGGTGCTCTCCCGCTGAGGCGCCGCGTGTGGAAAAATTGTGCGAGGGCGCTGCGAGCGAACGGGATTGGGGCGTAGACGCGCTCCGCGGCATTTTCAACGTACTTTCGCTGCGGGCGCCGAGGCCGATTGCGCATAGTACGCTCTTAAAATAATGGTTTATTTCGACTGCAAATTTATGTTTACACCATATTGCCAAACATATATATTTGAGGCATGGATTAAACAACGCGACGTTTTCAATTTCGCTGTCTTTGTCAAGCGCGTCGTCTGCTAGCGAGCGCGCGTTCGCTACGCGGACGCTGGCGGACGCCCAGTTTTTCTCGCAAACATCTGTGCAGAACATTTTTAAATGTTTTAGTTGCTTTGATGCGCCCATGACTCTTGACGGCCGGTACCAAATGTAGTTTTAGCCAGGTGAACTGCTGTTTTTACCACTGTCTTCTAAACGTAACTGCTATATCTCTGCATTAAGCTACGTACGAAAATTGTATTATTGGTATCGTTTCATTTTACGCGCGCTTCTTGTTGGATATTGATCAGGGACAATGATTGACGAAAACAATATTAAAGTGAAATAAACCAGGTTTATTAACTGCGTGGCGCGAGGAATTACCGATGTATTTCTAGGTAATTAAATCAAAGGGTACATAGACATATATATTGACGATATATATCTAAGGAAGAAAATAACAAATATTCTAAATGCACTGATTGAAAAAGTGAGAACTCCCGACCAGAATAAGCGCACGTGTTTGCATCAAACACACTTATTAGTGAATACTGCACATAAAAAGCTCATTTGCAGAAACAATATTCACAACAGGCAAAACCATCTTATATATATATATATATATATATATATATATATATGGAAGTGTGATTGATATACCGTACGACGCCGAATAGTCGTTTCCGTTTGAATGTAACGCATAAGAGCTCTATTGCAGTCTCAAAGGTGAGTGACCGATTCAAGCGAGGACTGTTATTCCGAATGATTATGCTGCCTGGGAGTCGTGGCTGTTGCGCAGAGGCGCAGTTCTTGAGAGAATTAACGCACGGGTACTAATAAGTCCTGCTTAAAAAACAAGTTCCTACCTGTCATTCTATATAAACGCCCAGTTTTGGGGCAGCCTGTAAATCTGCTAACTTGATTCAGACAAGGAAAACTTTGACAGTCTGACCATGTTTCCAATCCATTAAAACTGGGTGCCCCACGTGCATGGTACCACACTTATCTTCAACGAACGCAGCAGATCTGCACATATCTCTACGTGTATGGGAGATATGCCGTTCCTTTATTTGTTTCATTATGGTCGTTATGATAGTGCAGCAGATAACTGCAAGCAGCTGTTTATAATATACAAGCTGCTGAGTTGAGTGGTCATACATTTGGGTGCGGCATTAGATGAAAATGAAATATAGCATAAGCGTAACATGTTTTTCTCGGAAATCAGACTCGAGAATAATTTATTTTGTTTACACCCGTAGAAAAAAAGCCGAAGAACGCAGCCACCTGCTTTTTTATTTTTATTTTTTTATTTAAACAAATTTTTCGGTTTTACGTGGTAAAACCACGATATGATTATGAGGCACCCGTTTTAGTTTTCACCACCTGGGGTCCTTAACGCGCACCTAAATGCCTACGCGTACGCCAGCAGAGTCAGCAGAGCACACGAGTCTTTTTCCATTTCGTTCCCATCGAATTCCGCGAGCTGGATTGAACCCGCGAGTCCATGGACTTTAGCAGCGCAGCGCCGTATCCACTATATAGCCACTAATTAGGCTACCGCGCAGGCTTTCTTTCTTTTCTTTTTTTTTCTTCTTTGAAGTATCCACTGGAAAAAAAATTCCACGTACGGCGTTCGGGCAAAGATTAGCATATAGAATGACAAACTAAAACCGTCTTCGGCGCTCGAAGTCCGACCGCAATCAATGACCCCGTACCAATTACTCCGCATTCTTTTAAGCGAAGAAGGCGGACACTTGAATGGAATGTTGCGCTGCAGTTTACTCTTTTTTTTTCTATAACAATGCTTCCCGTAAGTCTGAGTACAAGGCGCCGCATGGGGCAGATATGCTTTACTTGTTTGAAGCGGCAAGCAAGGAGGTTACATATGTTTCTTCGTCTGCGTTTCGCAAGAAATACTGATGGAAAACTATACGCGCAACAACACACAACAGATACATGCGGCTTGAAGAACGAGAAAAATATTTGTTCTCCAAAGGGAACCATACAGTAACATAGCAGAATGAAAGCCGACACTACGGCCGTAATGCACGCGCAGTCACCGAGCGGCAGTAAAAAATAAAATAAAGTAGAGAAATGAAGGAATTTATTCTTAAGGCACAAATACATGTCATATGCAATTATGAACACCATTTGAGCGGTCTGAACGCAAATACCAGCACGCGAAGTAGTACGAATGACCCTGCGGAGCAGTATCGCCGAGCTTCAGGACTCTAATAAAGTTTTGTGAATGAATGAGTATCGCCAGCAGTTTCCAACGGCGCGACCTTGATGCGGCCCAATCCACTTCGATCGCAGCGCCGCCACAGTATTTTTCCACGTCGGGCACCTCACTGCAAAGCATGCGCCGCCCCAGCCGCTCGTCCCACTCGACCGTATTCTAGTACACTCTAGTCACGATGCAGTACTTCGCTTCACCGCTCCTAGATGGCAGCACGTCACATCCGTTGCACGAAGTCGTTCGTGAGAGCCGGCATAAAACATTTTCGTGCTAAAAATTATTCCCGCTTACAGCACACCAAATTTTTGGCCTTGTTTTATTGACTTCGTTTCCGAAAACCAAGATTTTCATATAATGTGGTTCGATACACGCTCATAAAATGAACAGAAGTGAAGGATGCATGACATGTTCATGACTACTAAAAAACAATAGTTCACTGTAATGTTTAAAATTAAAGCAGACGGTGAGACAAAAAAGTAAGACACAATAAAACGCGAAGGCCGTTTCATGTAAACAAATATCAAAAAGACGAGATTTTATAAAATGCCATAATTCCCAAAGAGCAGAAGAGCTTCTGATATATGCACTCAGATATTGCATAATGTTGGACGGCATGTATCACCTAGTCATGTCAACTAAATAACATGAAAATTCATTGGCAATGGCAAGAACAATGAAGACACGCAATATAACTAAAAATTTTAATAATAAAGCAAATATAGTGTTATTGACTGCCCTACCAAAAAAAAAAAACCCTTAAAATTATTTAGTTGTTTACTTGCTCAGATATTGCACAAAAGTATATCAAATGCGTGACATGTTCGTTACTACTAAACGAAATGAAAAAGCAGACCCTGGCATAATAAAAATAACAATGTACTAAACACGGAAAGACACATTATTGTGTACTTGGTCACACCTTGAGTATTGGTGGCATGGGGAAGCAGAAGGTAACTAACCACTTTTTGCAGCAGCCCATAGATGCTTAGCAGTGAAATTGTGTCACTGAAGGCACTAAGTCATACCTTGTATTGACCCTTTTCGCGGAGCAGTTTGTTTCAGAGAAACGAAATGGCGCTTACGGCGGCGTGCCATACGTCTCCTCAGCGACCGCGCATTTATTATTTTTTTTACAAGGTTTCTTCTAGCCTTAGAATAAGGCCGTAAGCAGGAGTGGGCCGTAAGACAATGTCACTCTGGTTGAACAAAATACATTATAGCACACTGCAACGTTAAACAAAAGTGCTGAAAAAAAAAACACTGCGAACACGCAATTGGGAACATACTTAGAGAAATACAAATAAATTACACAATGCATAACGTATACTGAAAGATGTGCCAAAGTCAGAACTGTAAAAGGATTAGAACAGATACGGTGACAAAAAATTGTTACAATTGTTTCAGCTGCGCTAAAAAAGAAGGCACTGTTGCTACATCCACAACATCACTCGGGAGACCATTCCACTCACGTACAATTCGCGGGGAAAAAAAGAATGCTTGTAGGTGTTAGTCCTGCAAGAAAACTCTTAATTTTTTTTAATGATACGCCCGCGTGTGTCGTCGCGTAACATTTTCTATGTATGCACTCGAGGCAATCTCAAGCTTATTATGATAAAGCAAGTACATGTATTTTAATCTTTCGCGATGTCGTCGTAGTTGCAAGGATTCCAAGTTCGCTATTTGAAGAAGAGCACTAACTGAAGTATGGCGACTGTACGAGCGAAAGATAAAAGAGCGGATTGTCTTTGTACGTTCTCAAGTTTATCAATATTTTTCTTAGTGTACGTATCCCAAACCACGGACGCATATTCCAAAAGTGGACGGATATATGTTTAATAAGCAAATAATTTTATTTCTTGAGTCGTCTGGCGTAGAGACCTTCTTAGGTATCCACGTTTTTTCATGGCTTTCTTTTTTATAAAAGTGATGTGGTCATTCCACCGGAGGTCTGAGGTCTATTACACCTACGTATTTATAATAATTTACAGCAGTAAGACAGCGACCGTTAATCGAATACGCAAAAGTCAGTGGTGCCTTCTTTCTTGATATTGTCATACAAACGGTTTTTCTGTATTGATGCTCATTTTCCATTTTTAGAACCAAATATGTAGTTTGTTTAGAGCACTACTTAATAATTTCTGGTCATTAGGATTATTTACCTCATCGTATAGGATGCAATCATCTGCGAACAACTTCATTTGTACAGGTATATCGTTTACGATGTCATTGATGAATAATAAAAA
Source organism: Dermacentor silvarum (assembly GCF_013339745.2). Classification (NCBI taxonomy): domain Eukaryota; kingdom Metazoa; phylum Arthropoda; class Arachnida; order Ixodida; family Ixodidae; genus Dermacentor; species Dermacentor silvarum. The sequence goes on from NW_023605526.1 coordinate 14,727, forward strand.
GAATAATGGCCCAAGGACCGACCCTTGCGGAATACCTGATTTCACTGGTGCCGGGCATGAACACGAGTTTGCGATTGATACACATTGGCTCCTAGACGATAAGTATGCCTCTATCCATGACAACAAGGAATAAATTTTTAGTGTATGTTTTAATTTTAATAAAAGCTTTTGATGCGAGACACGATCAAATGCCTTCTCGAAGACCAAAAAGATAATATCTATTTGACTGTGTTTATCTAAAATTAAGGCAAAATCATGTATCGTCTCAAGGAGTTGGGTAACCGTCGACATACCCTTACGGAAACCGTGTTGTCGCCGATCAATCACGTCATTTTGCTGCAGACAATTTGACACATGCTTAAAAATAATGTATTCCAACATCTTTGAACAGGCACATAGTAAAGATATTGGTCTGTATGAAGTATTATTGAAGGGTATTTAGCTTTAGGGATAGGAACAACTTTCGCGCGCTTCCAATCTGTAGGGAGTTCTGCAGTGGATAATGATTTTTTGAATATAAGAGACAGGTACTTCAAACACCATCCAGCATACCTTACTAGAAATGTGTTTGGTATACAGTCAATTCCAGGTGTTTCTTTTTTTTACTTCAGTAATAATAAGCAGTGACAAAACGCCTTCTTCAGTTATCGTTATTTCAGTAATTTGAGGGACGTCCTTTTAAATTACAAAATCGGGCTGTATGCCATCGTCGACCGTATAGACACAACAAAAGAACTTGTTAAATGATGACGCAAGTAGTGATTCATCGGTGACTGATTCACCGTCAATTAGGATTTTATACGCCTGTCGCTTCTTAGGTGACAAGTGTCGCCAGAACTTCACGGGAAACGAAAGCATAAAGTTTTTCAAAGATGTATTAAAATAGTAGTCTTGAGCCTTTTTTATAGTTTCATTTAATTGTAGACGCATATCGGAAAGTTTCGATACATAAGCCGGTGATGAGTTCTGGCGCAGCTTTTTGCGCACTTTCTTTAGCTTTCTCCGTGTGCACACTACATCTCTTGTCATCCATGGCCGAACAGAATGTACTCTGATAACCTTTGTGGGAACGTAATTTGTAACGCATTTCATTACAAGATTTCTAAAGAAAACCCATAAACCGTCGACAGAAAATGATATATCTAACAAGTCAATAATGGTGACGTCATTAGCACGTGTAAAGTTTGGCATCATGCGTTCTTCTTTCACTTCTTTCATTATGCGCAGTGGAATGCTTAAAGATAACATTCGGCAGTCAGATACGTCATCAAAGACGTACAAAGTAGGATTTCGACGAAGGATGCTGCCGCTCTGTGCGATCAGCTGTCGGAAATGCAAGTGAGTTTTCGCTAACGCACTGTGCTCTAATCATGCCAGATTGAATCATGTGGATTGAAAACGTGTGCAGTAGTTGGCTGCAAAATAGTGACTGGCATATTAAGGAATGGAATGAAACTGTGTGGCCAAGTTCGCGGACCGCTGCTGCAACTGTCCGAACGTGTTACCGGCACTTCGAGATGCACGGCTTTCCTCGGGGATACAGAAATTTGCTCATCCGCCAGCATTGTATCGCTAACCTTCAAAGAAAGGGCTTCAGCAACAGAACGTCGGCAAGAGTGAGTACCACTCATTAAACAATGACAAAGGGAGTGGCGCCGCTTCCTGTCATAGAAAGCTTCGCGCACGTTATTTATACGCATCCATCTCAAATGGCAAGAAAACTTACGCCCGCTCTATCGCCGACGTATCAAGAATAAGTGAATGGGCGTACACTTGAATGCATGCGGACTATATACGCACAATAAATGACGGAATACACCGATGGCGCACGAATGGTCGAACCTGAATGTTTCGCGATGGTCCACAAGAGTAAGCAAGTTACTAGCGGTAATATATATATATATATATATATATATATATTTGCTACAAGGCATTACAATGTACAAAACAGCTAAGCTCCAAGCCTTGCGTGCAGCAAGCACAAATCTATCGGAACTGAGCACACCCGCGAGCGATTAGGCAGAAAATAATCAGATAGTGGCTGCACCGAGGAACTTCCCTGAGTCAAAAACTGACAAGCCGCTGCTTCAGAATATTTTCCAAATAAAGAACAACGAGCAAAACACACAAATCCTGATTCAATTCATGAGCGAAATGTTTGGATAGATTGGAATACATATTTAGCCCCGCTTTTAGAACAAGCACCTTATACGCTGCTCGCGCCGTTAGGAGAAATATTAATGAGCTTCGAAAGAGCTTTTACATGTTCTCTGAAGCTGTGATCAAAGCTTCGTGTCGTCCTCCCAGCTACCGTCTACGATATCTCCCAAAACAGAGGCTTTCTAAGCCACGCCGGCGTCATACACTTCTATTGTAAACAAGGAGGCAACGGAGGCAGTTGAGGCAAGCAATGGACGCGTCACCACTTGATCAAACATGGCAGCGCCCACGGGATCGCCGCCAAAAGGGTCAATTCCGGGCACTCCTTTGTGTAATAAACACGAACTGCAAAAGCCTCCATATAGAACACATGCAATGCTCGAGTTATCCACAAAAAAACGTCTCATGGAAGTTGTTTCGACGGTTTTCCCATCAGTAATTGCAGAGATATTAACCCATTTCGCGGAGCAGTTTGTTCTACAGAAACGAGATGTCGCTTACGGCGCGCGCCATATGTCTCCTCAGCGACCGCTTACCGCTTCTACCTTGCTTCTGTGCGATCAGCTGACGGAAATGCAACTGAGTTTTCGCTAACGCACTGTGCTCCATTCATGCTCGTTTGAGTCATGTGGATTGAAGACGTGTGCAGCAGTTGGCTGCAAAAATAGTGACTGGCATATTAGGGAATATAATGAATATGTGGGGCCAAGTTCGCGGACCGCTGCTGCAACTGTACGTACATGTTTCCGGCACTTCGAGATGTATGGCTTTTACACAAGTTTGCTCATCCGCCAGCGTTTTATTGCTAACCTTCAAAGAAAGGGCTTCAGCCCCGGTACGTCGGCAAGAGTGAGTATCGCTCGTTAAACCATGATAACGGGAGTAGCGCCGCTTCCTGTATAGTAGGCTTCGCGCACAGTATCTACACACATCTAACCCAACTGGCAAGGAAACTTACACCCACTCTTTCGTCAATGTGTCAACAATAAGTGAATGGGCGCACACTTGAATATGTGCGCACTATATACGCACAATAAGTGACGGTACTACACCGATAGCGCACGCGTGGTCGAAGCTGAATGTTTCGTGACAGTCCACAAGAGTAAGCAAATTACTAGCGATAATACGCATTTCCTACAGGGTATTCCAATCTTCAGAACAGCTACGTTTAAGCCTTGTGCGCAGCAAGAACAAATCTAACGGGACTGAGCACACCCACGGGCGATTAGGCAGAAAATGATCAGATAGTGGCCGCACCGAAGAACCTTACTGAGTCAGAAACGTGACAAGCCACTACTTCAAGATATTTGCCAAATAAAGAACGAATACCAAAACACCATAATCCTGATTCAATTCATGAGCGGAAAGTTTGGACAGCTTCGAATACATATTTAGCCCCGCTTTAGGCAGAAAATGATCAGATAGTGACCGCACCGAGGAACCTTACTGAGTCAGAAACGTGACAAGCCGCTGCTTCAAAATATTTGCCAAATAAAGAACGAAGGCAAAAATACCATATACGCTGCTCGCGCAGCTCCGGAAGCGCTTTTGGGTGTTCTCTGAAACTGCGGCCAAAGCTTTGTGTCATCCACCCAGTCACCGTCTACGACATCTCCAGAAACAGAGGTTTTCTAAGCCGCACTGGCGTCATACACATCCATTGTAAACACGGAGGCAACGTATTCAGTTCAGGCAAGCAATGGACGCGTCACCACGTGATCAAACATGGCAGCGCCCAAGGGATCGCCGCGAAAAGGCTCAGTAGGTAAGCACGAAGAGTAATTTTTCCGCTGTGAATGTGTTTATAGATAGTTGGCATACAGAAAAAGCACGGAGGGCAGAATGAAAACCAGAGAGTTAGTGTATATAGTTTCAAAGTGAGACTCGGTATATAATAATAATCATCATCATCAGCCTATATTTATGTCCCGCCCTGCTATCTCCAATTACCCCTGTCTTGCGCCAACCGATTAAAACTTGCAGCTGCAAATTTCCTAAATTCATCACTCCACCTAGTTTTCTGCCATCCTCGACTGCGCTTCTCTTCTCTTGGTATCCATTCTGTAACTCTCATGGTCTACCGGTTATCCATCCTACGCATTACATGGCCTGCCCAACTCCATTTTTTTTTCTCTTAATGTCAGTTAGAATATCAGCTATCCCCGTTTGCTCTCTGATCCACGCCGCTCTTTCTGTCCCTTAACGTTGGGTCGAACATTTTTCGTTCCATCGCTCTTTATGCGTTCCTTAAATTGTTCTGGAGCTTCTTTGTTGACCTCTAAGTTCCTGCCACATATGTAAGCACTGGTGGAATGCAAAAATTGTACACTTTTTTTTTTCAACAACAGTGGTAAACTCCCAGTCAGGATTTGGCAATGCCTGCCGTATGCACTCCAACACAATTTTATTCTACCGTAAATTTCCTTCTCATGATGAAAGTCCCCTGTGAGTAATTGACCTCGATATACGTATATACGTATACGTATATACAGACTCTAGAGGCTGACTGGCGATCCTGAATTCTCGTTCCCTTGCCAGGCTATTCAGCGTTATTTTTGTCGCCTGCATATTAATCTTCAACCCCACTCTCACACTTTCTGGGTTAAGGTCCTCAATCATTTGTTGTAATTCGTCATCATTCTTGCTGAATAGGAAAATGTCATCTCCAAACCGAAGGTTGCTGAGATATTCTCCGTTGATCCTCACTCCTAAGCCTTCCCAGTCTAAGAGCTTGAATAATTCTTCTGAGCACGCAGTGAATAGCATTGGAGAGATTGTGTCTCCTTGCCTGACCCCTTTCTTGATATGTAACTTTCTACTTTTCTTGTGGAGAAACAAGGTAGCTGTGGACTCTTTATAGATATTTGCCAACATTTTCACGTATGCCTCCTGGACCTATGACTGCTGGTATCTCTGCTGAACTAAATGCCTTTTCATAATCTATGGAAACCATAAAGAGAGGTTGATTGTACTCCGCAGATTTCTCGATTACCTGATTGATGACATGGTTGTGATCCATCGTAGAATATCCTTTCCTGAAGCCAGCCTGTTCTCTTGGTTGACTGAAGTCAAGTGTTGCCCTCATTCTATTGGAAGTTATCTTGGTGAATAAGTTATACAATACTGAAAGCAAGCTAATAGGTCTATAATTCTTCCATTCTTTAACGTCTCCCTTCCTATGGATTAGTATAATGTTGGCGTTCTTCCAGCTCTCTGGTACACTTGAAGTCGTGAGGCATTGCGTATAAAGGACCGCAAGCTCTTCAAGCATGATATCTCCTCCGTTTTGATTAAATCAACTGTTATTCCGTTTTCTCCAGCAGCTTTTCTCCTGGTCACGTCTTGCAAGGCCCTTCTAACTTCCTCGCTAGTTATAGGAGCAGCTTCTGTATCCTGTTAATCACTACTTCGAATCAAAGTAGCTTGGCTGCTCTGATAACTGTACAGGTTGGTATAGAATTCTTCCGCTGTTTTTACTATGTCATCAAAATTGCTGATGATATCACCCTGCTTATCTTTCAGTGCATACATCTTACCTTGTCCTATTTCAAGTTTTCTTCTCAAGCTGCGTTCATTTCAAGCTGCGTCATTTCAAGCTGCGTCCATTTTTTACGGCTTCCTCAATCTTTCCCAGGTTATAATTTCGAATATCCCTTACTTTCTTCTTGTTGATCAGTTTTGACAGTTCAGTGAATTCTATCTGATCTCTTGAGTTTGACACTTTCATCCTTTGTCGTTTCTTTATTAAGTCCTTGATTACTTGGGAGTACTTACCTACTGGTTGACTTGGTGCCTTACCTCCTACTTCAATTGCTGCTTCTGAGATCAGCCTAGTTACGGTTTCACTCATTACCTCTATGTTATCTTCATCTTTGTGTTCTAAAGCTGCATATTTGTTTGCGAGCACCAGCCTGAATTGGTCTGCTTCAACCCTTACTGCGTCTAGGTTGGGGTGTTCTTTTTTTTTACTAATTTTACTCTTTTCTCTCTTCAAATTGAGAGAAATCCTAGACCTCACTAAACTATGGTCACTGCACTTTACCTTACTTAATACTTCTACATCCTGCACTATGCTTGGATCGGCAGAGAGTATGAAATCTTTTGCGTTCCTTGTTTCTCCGTTAGGGATTTTCCAGGTCATCTTCCTGTTGCTACGCTTCCTGAGGAAGGTATTCATTATTCGGAGCCTATTCCTTTCCGCCAACCTCTCCTCTAGTGTTCCTAGCATCGATGCGTAGTTGCCAATTGCTTGCTCACCAGCCTACTTTTTCGCCACTTTTGCACTGAAGTAGCCCATGACTACAATATACTGAGTTTTCACCTTTCTCATCGCTGACAATGAGGAGGTACGAGCAAACTGTAGCGCAGTAAAGGCACAAGAACGTCCAGAGACGCATGAAACACACACATGCATAGGGCCTTGTTCGTCTCCATGCGCGTTCTCGTGTCGTTGCGCCTTTCTTGTACTACATTTTACTCTTCCCAAGATGAATGCCCAATAAAGCCTTTCTCGCAATTCTGATTGTCTATTAGCCTCTGTATTTCTGTACCAAGCCACATCTACGCAGACAAAATTGTAAAATGTGCACAACGCTGGCGACATAGAAAAATATTTTCTAGAATAAACCACAACTGTAGTGACTCAAAGGTGAAGGTGCTGGGCTGCAGGTCAGCTGCCCCTTGACATAATGCAACGTAGGCAGAATGCAAAACGAGATGCTTATGCATCAACTCGTCATGATAGCTGAGCTGCTCTGGCATTGCGCTGCCGCATATCAATGGGGGCGACAAGCAAAAATGCTTGTGTACTTAGATTTAAGAGCGCGATAAAGAACCCAAGGAGGTCAAAATATCCCGGAGTCCACCACTACAGCAGGATCATAATCAGATCGTGGATCATGGCCGGCACCATGAAGTCTGTGCCATGAAAATGCACCGAACCCATCATCTCTGGCCTTCCGGAATGCCGTAAAAACGCTTCAATCCTACAAAAACGTCAGTGAGAACCACCATTTCCAACGGGATAAAGTGCGCAGTCGTATCATGCAAAAGTGAACTCGTTACGTCGTCTCGGTACAGTTCAAGTCGTATTTTGGGATGCGAAGCATTTCGTGGCGTACATTTGCCACTTGTCCACAACACCTTTGATGAGATAGTTGAGGCACAACAGGTAGCACAAGTTGCAAGACTGGCTTCCACGGAAGCCGGCAGACAGCTACTAGCGTATATCGGTAAAGGTTCCAGCATCACCAGACAGAGGGAGTGCGCGCTCCCCGTTAAAGTCAGGGAAATGTATTCGGTATCCCAGATACCTAGAAGCATGCACCCTGAACACAATTACGGCAGACGTAAAGCGAGAGCCAGGGCCCTTCTTAACCTAGCGGCTAAGATTGAGGACAACGTCGCCTTCGTTGACGCTGCGCAATACGCAGCTTCCAATCACTTTGTTTCGGTGGCTACCTCGCTGCGGGGGGAGCTGCTGACGTCGATTACGCTTAAATATACGAACGCCGACAAAGCCGAACAGGTGGCCGTAGCCATCGCCATGGCCACCACGAATCGTTCCACTATCTTCACAGATTCGCGAGCTGCCACCAGAGCATTCATGAAAGGCTCGGTATTCAAGGAAGCCGCTCGCGTTCTCTCTGCTGCACCTTGGACAGGCAAAAAGCACTTAATCTGGTTCCCCGGTCACATGGGCAGCAATGCTCATGAAGCCGTTCCCAACGCCAACGAACTTGCACACTTCCAGGCGCGAGGTCTCACTCGCCGCGCCGGAAGTGGGCAATCGGAGGCCGGGGGAGGGCAGTGGCAAAGGGACACTCTTCTCACTTTTAATGAGGTCTGCAAGCACTATCAACTGGGACGTCGGAAGTTTCCGCTTCCCAACCCACACCTAAACAGACCACAGGCAATCACCCTGCGAATGCTGCAGACGGGGACTTATCCGTCTCCATTTATTTATTCAAAATTTATAGAAGGCATCGATCCGGGCTGTCCGCGCTGCGGACATCCCAGCTGCACTCTTAAACACATGCTCTGGCAGTGCCTAGATATGCGCGGGGGCTCAGGCGCTGTCTGTCTGCTGTCTGTCTGTCTGTCTGTCTGTCTGTCCTGTCTTCTGTCTGTCTGTCTGTCTGTCTGTCTGTCTGTCTTCCTGTCTGTCTGTCTGTCTGTCTGTCTGTCTGTCTGTCTGTCTGTCTGTCTGTCTGTCTGTCTGTCTGTCTGTCTGTCTGTCTGTCCTGTCTGTCTGTCTGTCTGTCTGTCTGTCTGTCTGTCTGTCTGTCTGTCTGTCTGTCTGTCTGTCTGTCTGTCTGTCTGTCTGTCTGTCTGTCTGTCTGTCTGTCTGTCTGTCTGTCTGTCTGTCTGTCTGTCTGTCTGTCTGTCTGTCTGTCTGTCTGTCTGTCTGTCTGTCTGTCTGTCTGTCTGTCTGTCGTCTGTCTGTCTGTCGTCTGTCTGTCTGTCTGTCTGTCTGTCTGTCTGTCTGTCTGTCTGTCTGTCTGTCTGTCTGTCTGTCTGTCTGTCTGTCTGTCTGTCTTCTGTCGTCTGTCTGTCTGTCTGTCTGTCTGTCTGTCTGTCTGTCTGTCTGTCTGTCTGTCTGTCTGTCTGTCTGTCTGTCTGTCTGTCTGTCTGTCTGTCTGTCTGTCTGTCTGTCTGTCTGTCTGTCTGTCTTCTGTCTGTCTGTCTGTCTGTCTGTCTGTCTGTCTGTCTGTCTGTCTGTCTGTCTGTCTGTCTGTCTGTCTGTCTGTCTGTCTGTCTGTCTGTCTGTCTGTCTGTCTGTCTGTCTGTCTGTCTGTCTGTCTGTCTGTCGTCTGTCTGTCTGTTCTGTCTGTCTGTCTGTCTGTCTGTCTGTCTGTCTGTCTGTCTGTCTGTCTGTCTGTCTGTCTGTCTGTCTGTCTGTCTGTCTGTCTGTCTGTCTGTCTGTCTGTCTGTCTGTCTGTCTGTCTGTCTGTCTGTCTGTCTGTCTGTCTGTCTGTCTGTCTGTCTGTCTGTCTGTCTGTCTGTCTGTCTGTCTGTCTGTCTGTCTGTCTGTCTGTCTGTCTGTCTGTCTGTCTGTCTGTCTGTCTGTCTGTCTGTCTGTCTGTCTGTCTGTCTGTCTGTCTGTCTGTCTGTCTGTCTGTCTGTCTGTCTGTCTGTCTGTCTGTCTGTCTGTCTGTCTGTCTGTCTGTCTGTCTGTCTGTCTGTCTGTCTGTCTGTCTGTCTGTCGGTCTGTCTGTCTGTCTGTCTGTCTGTCTGTCTGTCTGTCTGTCTGTCTGTCCTGTCTGTCTGTCCTGGCTGTCTTGGTCTGTCTGTCTGTCGTCTGTCTGTCTGTCGGTCTGTCTGTTCTGTCTGTCTGTCCTGTCTGTCATGTCTGTCTGTCCTGTCTGTCTGTCTGTCCTGTCTGTCTGTCTGTCTGTCTGTCCTGTCTGTCTGTCTGTCTGTCTGTCTGTCTGTCTGTCTGTCTGTCTGGCTGTCTGTCTGTCTGTCTGTCTGTCTGTCTGTCTGTCTGTCTGTCTGTCTGCTGTCTGTCTGTCTGTCTGTCTGTCTGGCTGTCTGTCTGTCTGTCTGTCTGTCTGTCTGTCTGTCCTGTCTGTCTGTCCTGTCTGTCTGTCTGTCCTGTCTGTCTATCTGTCTGATCTGTCTGTCTGGCTGACCTGTCTGTCTGTCTGTCTGTCTGTCTGTCTGTCTGTCTGTCTGTCTGTCTGTCTGGTCTCTGGCTGTCTGTCTGTCTGTCTGTCTGTCTGTCTGTCTGTCTGTCTGTCTGTCTGTCTGTCTGTCTGTCTGTCTGTCTGTCTGTCTGTCTGTCTGTCTGTCTGTCTGTCTGTCTGTCTGTCTGTCTGTCTGTCTGTCTGTCTGTCTGTCTGTCTGTCTGTCTGTCTGTCTGTCTGTCTGTCTGTCTGTCTGTCTGTCTGTCTGTCTGTCTGTCTGTCTGTCTGTCTGTCTGTCTGTCTGTCTGTCTGTCTGTCTGTCTGTCTGTCTGTCTGTCTGTCTGTCTGTCTGTCTGTCTGTCTGTCTGTCTGTCTGTCTGTCTGTCTGTCTCTGTCTGTCTGTGTCTGTCTGTCTGTCTGTCTGTCTGTCTGTCTGTCTGTCTGTCTGTCTGTCTGTCTGTCTGTCTGTCTGTCTGTCTGTCTGTCTGTCTGTCTATTTGCCACTTTGACAGTATCTATCTATCTATCTATCTATCTGGCCACTTACGTCTTGGCATGACGAACATAAATGATAGGTCATGACATGAATATCATGACATGTGTGTCATGTAGGTCATGAAACAGCTGCCTACGTCTTTGGTGCTCTCATGGTCGTTTCGTTAAGTTGGTAGGTACCAAAATTGGCATAGTATGACAAGAGTGTATGATGAACATAAATTATACGTCATGACATGAATGTCATAACATGAGTGTCATCTAGGTCATGAAACAGCTGCCTAAAATGACACTGACGCAGCGAAAAAACATTAGACAGTTTTAGTTTAGCGTTAGCGTAATAGCGGGGTTACGGGAAATAGCGTTACCGTTCCGCAAACGAACTTTGCAGAAAGAGAGTTTTAGTATAGCGTGATAGCGTAGTTTACGTGCGGGACGCTATTCCATTACGCTTTGAATTTCGCATACATAGGGCACCTAAGATATGTTTGTGTGCGTCCGGAAAGTGCGAGAGGCAGCGCAATCGAAGCCAGGAGCGCGTTGTATTTTTACTTGCCATGTGCGCCGATCTGCAGCGAAACAGACAAGCAGTACAAGCTGTCTACCATAGCCTCCGAAATCCTCCAATATCAGAGGCCATATGCCGTCGTCGCGCCTATCTCCCAACTTTAGCGACAGATGGCGCTCGAATCTCAGAAAAAAATTTCTCTCGTTAGGCTTAGGCGCGTTCGAAACGAGAAGCGATCTCGAAAATTCCTCAAGATTAGCCATAACACTCTCTCGGCGAAGCGACATGAGACTAAGCAAAAGCCGTTTACGCAGTCATTTGCTACGAACGAAGTGAATTCTACAAAAACAACGCCAAAGTCAGTTCGAAGCGGGCAGCCGGGACCGCCGCCATGTTTTACGTACACTACGTAAACACGCTAATACGGTAACGTTAACTCTGAGAAATAGCGTGCGCACGGTAAACGGTATGGGTCGGTTAGCGTTCTGCGCATGCGCACTTCGATCCCGCTATTCCGGTACGCCCGCTATTCCGGTAACCACGCTAAACTAAAACTGTCTAATAACACTCAAAAACCACTGAAATGGGTTCGGACGTGGGTACTAAGGGATGAAAACACTAAAGGATGATGCTAGAAGTCATAGTCATGAGCATGACTCAGCAAAAATGACAACGACTCAGTGAAAAAAATATTAACACTCAAAAGCCACTAGAATATGGGTTCCGACGTGGGTGCTAAGTGAAGGAAACACTAAAGGATGATGGTAGAAGTCATAGTCATGAGCATGGCTCAGTAAAAATGACAATGACATAGCGAAAAAAGATTAACACTAAAACAACCAATGGAATGGGCTCGGGTATGGTACGAAGTGAAGGAAAAGGCTAAATGTTAATGGTCGAAGTCATAGTCATGAGCATGACTAAGGCTTTCGCTTTAAGGTCCCTTAGGCATAGCTAAAGGGACTCCTGAGGACTCATGACATGCATGTCATGACAAGCGTGTCATGTAAGTCTTGAAACAACCGCCTATGTCTTGGTGCTCTCATGTTCGTTGTCTTGGAAGGCACACTGCTTAGCATAACATCGATTCCCACAGGGCGTGGAATCTGCCGAGTGTTTTTCTTTTCAACGCGTTATTTTGTGCATTGAAGCACAAAAGTAACTGGAACGCCAATGATTTTCTCCGGAACGTTCGGGAATTAATATCTCGAAACTGGTGTCATCCTGAGAATTCGTTCTAAGTGGATCCGCCTTGCGAACTCCACGGCTAGAATTTGTAAATTGTCATATGGGCCATAAGGTAAATAGTTAAAAATTTAATTAGTCAAGTTTTGTTAATTAGTCGATTATGCATTTCAGTTTTTTGCGCAAGTAATGTCCGCAGCTTCGGGTAGACCAGCTCATGAAGTAGAATCGTGCTATCTGAATTATTAGCACAATTTACTCTTTAAATATTTCGTTTGAACTCTTTGAAAGTTTTGAAAGAGTTCGTTGAAACACCCTGATAAAGTGCTAAAATCTGCAGCACTCGTCTGAGCTTGTGTCAAATGTAACTGGTTACATATGCAATTGCTTACTGAAAATGGATGGATGGATGTAAAACTTTAATAAAAGTCCTGAGGTACGCGACTCAGCGCGCAGTGGGCCGCCCCCACGTTGGGACAGTCAGGCCATGCCCGACCGCCGCATCGTGGGCCCTCTGGACAGCCCATAGTTGCGCCCCGGCATCGGGGCTCTTGATAGCGGAGAACCACTTGTCCTCATTGATTTGTTCCGTGCCTCGCAACGAGGGGCAACGCCAGAGCATGTGGTCTAGGCTAGCGAAGTCATTGCAGTGCCTGCAAGAACTACTGGCGTAAGTGTCAAGTGTGGAAAGAATAATTTAATTAAAGTGAGCGTTACCGAGCAACCAAAGTAATTGTTAAATTACAAAATTACCAGAAAAAGTAATTGATTACAAGTAATTGATTACAATTCATACATATATGGGATAGGTCACGTCAGTAGCGCACCCAGGATCTCTGCTAGGGGGGGGGGGGGGGGGGGGGAGGGGGGGTTTGACAGTTTGCCTCGGTTTGCCAATACCATCTAAAAAGCGCTAATTTCAATTTCTTCACGGGCAATTGTCAAAAAATGTGCTTTTTGCGCTAGTTTGCGAGTGTGCACACGCTTGCGCGTCTTATTCTTAGGTACAGTACTCAAAGGCGCAAGGAAAGAAAAGCGGTTAAGCAAACAGGGGGGGGGGGGGGGGGGGTTAACTTGGCCTCAGGGGGGGGTTACAACCCCCCCCCCCGTCGGTGCGCCACTGGGTTACGTACAAGTCTCGTGGTAACCAGCCATGACATTGATCTTGTTATTGCTTCTTTGTGCATTTCTTAACCAACTAAGCAGATTCCCATCCGTTGCAAAAGGTTGGGGCCAAATTTAACGACTTTCGTAATGAAAGTTTGCCAACTGCTGTAGAAGCGCACCAGCATTTTTTTTAATATCGGCACGAATTACTGTAAGATATAGCCTGCGTAAAAATATTCTTTAAAAGTTTATTTTTAAACGCTGGAGAAGCCGCCACGTGGTTCAATAACTATGGCGTTCTGGTGCTGCCCACGAGACCATGGGTTCTAATGGCGATCGCATCCCGACGGGGGGAACGCTTTACAAACCTAAATTTATGTGCACTTTAAAGAAAACCAGATGGTATTATTACGATAGCATCGAAAGATGTTGAAGAGACGAGCCGCTGCGCGAAAGACGACGAAGTGTGTCTGTGCTCTTGGTGCGAGCGATTGTGGGCCTGGC